>NC_092336.1:555370000-555680312 GCF_046630445.1 Rutidosis leptorrhynchoides | reverse complement strand
ACATACATCTAAAAGCTGTGTATTGTACGAGTACGAATACGGGTGCATACGAGTAGAATTGTTGATGAAACTGAACGAGAATGTAATTGTAAGCATTTTTGTTAAGTAGAAGTATTTTGATAAGTGTATTGAAGTCTTTCAAAAGTGTATAAATACATATTAAAACACTACATGTATATACATTTTAACTGAGTCGTTAAGTCATCGTTAGTCGTTACATGTAAGTGTTGTTTTGAAACCTTTAGGTTAACGATCTTGTTAAATGTTGTTAACCCAATGTTTATAATAACAAAAGAGATTTTAAATTATTATATTATCATGATATTATGATGTACGAATATCTCTTAATATGATATATATACATTAAATGTCGTTACAACGATAAACGTTACATATATGTCTCGTTTCAAAATCATTAAGTTAGTAGTCTTGTTTTTACATATGTAGTTCATTGTTAATATAATTAATGATATGTTTACTTATCATAATATCATGTTAACTATATATATAACCATATATATGTCATCATATAGTTTTTTTTTTACAAGTTTTAACGTTCGTGAATCACCGGTCAACTTGGGTGGTCAATTGTCTATATGAAATCTATTTCAATTAATCAAGTCTTAACAAGTTTGATTGCTTAACATGTTGGAAACATTTAATCATGTAAACATCAATCTCAATTAATATATATAAACATGGAAAAGTTCGGGTCACTACAGTACCTACCCGTTAAATAAATTTCGTCCCGAAATTTTAAGCTGTTGAAGGTGTTGACGAATCTTCTGGAAATAGATGCGGGTATTTCATCTTCATCTGATCTTCACGCTCCCAGGTGAACTCGGGTCCTCTACGAGCATTCCATCGAACCTTAACAATTGGTATCTTGTTTTGCTTAAGTCTTTTAACCTCACGATCCATTATTTCGACGGGTTCTTCGATGAATTGGAGTTTTTCGTTGATTTGGATTTCATCTAACGGAATAGTGAGATCTTCTTTAGCAAAACATTTCTTCAAATTCGAGACGTGGAAAGTGTTATGTACAGCCGCGAGTTGTTGAGGTAACTCAAGTCGGTAAGCTACTGGTCCGACACGATCAATAATCTTGAATGGTCCAATATACCTTGGATTTAATTTCCCTCGTTTACCAAATCGAACAACGCCTTTCCAAGGTGAAACTTTAAGCATGACCATCTCTCCAATTTCAAATTCTATATCTTTTCTTTTAATGTCAGCGTAGCTCTTTTGTCGACTTTGGGCGGTTTTCAACCGTTGTTGAATTTGGATGATCTTCTCGGTAGTTTCTTGTATAATCTCCGGACCCGTAATCTGTCTATCCCCCACCTCACTCCAACAAATCGGAGACCTGCACTTTCTACCATAAAGTGCTTCAAACGGCGCCATCTCAATGCTTGAATGGTAGCTGTTGTTGTAGGAAAATTCTGCTAACGGTAGATGTCGATCCCAACTGTTTCCGAAATCAATAACACATGCTCGTAGCATGTCTTCAAGCGTTTGTATCGTCCTTTCGCTCTGCCCATCAGTTTGTGGATGATAGGCAGTACTCATGTCTAGACGAGTTCCTAATGCTTGCTGTAATGTCTGCCAGAATCTTGAAATAAATCTGCCATCCCTATCAGAGATAATAGAGATTGGTATTCCATGTCTGGAGACGACTTCCTTCAAATACAGTCGTGCTAACTTCTCCATCTTGTCATCTTCTCTTATTGGTAGGAAGTGTGCTGATTTGGTGAGACGATCAACTATTACCCAAATAGTATCAAAACCACTTGCAGTCCTTGGCAATTTAGTGATGAAATCCATGGTAATGTTTTCCCATTTCCATTCCGGGATTTCGGGTTGTTGAAGTAAACCTGATGGTTTCTGATGCTCAGCTTTGACCTTAGAACACGTCAAACATTCTCCTACGTATTTAGCAACATCGGCTTTCATACCCGGCCACCAAAAATGTTTCTTGAGATCCTTGTACATCTTCCCCGTTCCAGGATGTATTGAGTATCTGGTTTTATGAGCTTCTCTAAGTACCATTTCTCTCATATCTCCAAATTTTGGTACCCAAATCCTTTCAGCCCTATACCGGGTTCCGTCTTCCCGAATATTAAGATGTTTCTCCGATCCTTTGGGTATTTCATCCTTTAAATTTCCCTCTTTTAAAACTCCTTGTTGCGCCTCCTTTATTTGAGTAGTAATGTTATTATGAATCATTATATTCATAGATTTTACTCGAATGGGTTCTCTATCCTTCCTGCTCAAGGCATCGGCTACCACATTTGCCTTCCCCGGGTGGTAACGAATCTCAAAATCGTAATCATTCAATAATTCAATCCACCTACGCTGCCTCATATTCAGTTGTTTCTGATTAAATATGTGTTGAAGACTTTTGTGGTCGGTATATATAATACTTTTGACCCCATATAAGTAGTGCCTCCAAGTCTTTAATGCAAAAACAACCGCGCCTAATTCCAAATCATGCGTCGTATAATTTTGTTCGTGAATCTTCAATTGTCTAGACGCATAAGCAATCACCTTCGTTCGTTGCATTAATACACAACCGAGACCTTGCTTTGATGCGTCACAATAAATCACAAAATCATCATTCCCTTCAGGCAATGACAATATAGGTGCCGTAGTTAGCTTTTTCTTCAATAACTGAAACGCTTTCTCTTGTTCATCATTCCATTCAAATTTCTTCCCTTTATGCGTTAATGCAGTCAAGGGTTTTGCTATTCTGGAAAAGTCTTGGATGAACCTTCTGTAGTAACCAGCTAGTCCTAAAAACTGGCGTATGTGTTTCGGAGTTTTCGGGGTTTCCCACTTTTCAACAGTTTCTATCTTTGCCGGATCCACCTTAATACCTTCTTTGTTCACTATGTGACCGAGGAATTGAACTTCTTCCAACCAAAATGCACACTTTGAAAACTTAGCGTACAATTCTTCCTTCCTCAATACTTCTAACACTTTTCTCAAATGTTCACCGTGTTCTTGGTCATTCTTTGAGTAAATAAGTATGTCATCAATGAAAACAATGACAAACTTGTCAAGGTATGGTCCACACACTCGGTTCATAAGGTCCATGAACACAGCTGGTGCATTAGTTAAACCAAACGGCATGACCATAAACTCGTAATGACCGTAACGTGTTCTGAAAGCAGTCTTTGGAATATCATCTTCTTTCACCCGCATTTGATGATACCCGGAACGTAAGTCAATCTTTGAATAAACAGACGAGCCTTGTAGTTGATCAAATAAGTCGTCGATTCTCGGTAGTGGGTAGCGGTTCTTGATGGTAAGTTTGTTCAACTCTCGGTAGTCGATACACAACCTGAATGTACCATCTTTCTTCTTGACAAACAAAACAGGAGCTCCCCACGGTGATGTGCTTGGTCGAATGAAACCACGCTCTAAAAGTTCTTGTAATTGGCTTTGCAGTTCTTTCATCTCGCTGGGTGCGAGTCTGTAAGGAGCACGAGCTATTGGTGCAGCTCCTGGCACAAGATCTATTTGAAATTCAACGGATCGATGTGGGGGTAATCCCGGTAATTCTTTCGGAAATACATCGGGAAATTCTTTTGCAATGGGAACATCATTGATGCTCTTTTCTTCAGTTTGTACTTTCTCGACGTGTGCTAAAACAGCATAGCAACCTTTTCTTATTAGTTTTTGTGCCTTCAAATTACTAATAAGATGTAGCTTCGTGTTGCCCTTTTCTCCGTACACCATTAAGGGTTTTCCTTTTTCTCGTATAATGCGAATTGCATTTTTGTAACAAACGATCTCCGCTTTCACTTCTTTCAACCAGTCCATACCGATTATCACATCAAAACTCCCTAACTCTACTGGTATCAAATCAATCTTAAATGTTTCGCTAACCAGTTTAATTTCTCGATTCCGACATATATTATCTGCTGAAATTAATTTACCATTTGCTAATTCGAGTAAAAATTTACTATCCAAAGGCGTCAATGGACAACTTAATTTAGCACAAAAATCTCTACTCATATAGCTTCTATCCGCACCCGAATCAAATAAAACGTAAGCAGATTTATTGTCAATAAGAAACGTACCCGTAACAAGCTCCGGGTCTTCCTGTGCCTCTACCGCATTAATATTGAAAACTCTTCCACGGCCTTGTCCATTCGTGTTCTCCTGGTTCGGGCAATTTCTAATAATGTGGCCTGGTTTTTCACATTTATAACAAACTACATTGGCATAACTTGCTCCGACACTACTTGCTCCGCCATTACTCGTTCCGACACCATTTGTTCCTTTCGTTCTATTAACCCCTGGTCCGTAGACCTCACACTTCGCCGCGCTATGACCATTTCTTTTACACTTGTTGCAAAATTTGGTGCAGAACCCTGAGTGATTCTTTTCACACCTTTGGCATAGTTGCTTCTGATTGTTGTTGTTGTTGCGGTTATTATTGTTGTTGGGATGATTGTTGTAGTTGCTGTTGTTGTTGTTGTTGTTGTTGTTGTTGTTGGGCCGTTTGTTGTAGTTGCGATTGATGTTGCGATTGTTGGGATAATTGTTGCGATTATTGTTGTAATTGCTGTTGTTGTTGTATTGGTGATTCTTATCACCGTTTTCCTCCCACTTTCTTTTGACTTGCTTCACATTGGCCTCTTCAGTAGTCTGTTCTTTAATTCTTTCTTCAATCTGGTTCACTAGTTTGTGAGCCATTCTACATGCCTGTTGTATGGAGGCGGGCTCGTGTGAACTTATATCTTCTTGGATTCTTTCCGGTAATCCTTTCACAAACGCGTCGATCTTCTCTTCCTCATCTTCGAATGCTCCCGGACACAATAGGCACAATTCTGTGAATCGTCTTTCGTACGTGGTAATATCAAATCCTTGGGTTCGTAACCCTCTAAGTTCTGTCTTGAGCTTATTGACCTCGGTTCTGGGACGGTACTTCTCGTTCATCAAGTGCTTGAATGATGACCACGGTAGTGCGTACGCATCATCTTGTCCCACTTGCTCTAGATAGGTATTCCACCATGTTAACGCAGAACCTGTGAAGGTATGCGTAGCGTACTTCACTTTGTCCTCTTCAGTACACTTACTTATGGCAAACACCGATTCAACCTTCTCGGTCCACCGTTTCAATCCGATCGGTCCTTCGGTTCCATCAAATTCCAAAGGTTTGCAGGCAGTGAATTCTTTGTAGGTGCATCCTACACGATTTCCTGTACTGCTAGATCCAAGGTTATTGTTGGTATGTAGCGCAGCCTGTACTGCGGCTATGTTTGAAGCTAGAAAAGTACGAAATTCCTCTTCATTCATATTCACGGTGTGTCGAGTAGTCGGTGCCATTTCCTTCAAAATAGTTAAATGGAACAAGTTAATCATACAGAATATTAAGAGTAGTTAATAGTATTTCGTAGCATAATATGAACTCTTTTATAAAAGCTTTTTCTTCATATTAGCGTTTTATAAGTTTAAATTCGGGTAGTACCTACCCGTTAAGTTCATACTTAGTAGCTAATATACAATTCAACTACTACAATTCTATATGAAAAACTGATTATAATAATATTTCGCGTTCAAACTTTTATACAATATTTTACAAACTTACAATACCGCTTATTTTACATAAAGCATGAAATATAGCACACAATAACTTTGATACAAGATAGTTGTGAAGACAATTCTAGCTAGTACACAAGTCACTGCCTTCACAGTTGGTAAAATTAGTCCCACTTTTATAGCAATTATCATAGTTAAATTAAATAAGTATTAATATACTATTGTTTTAATATATGGAAATATATTACTAATAATGTTATATTATTAATATCTTATATATTCTAATTCAACAGTCATTTACTATCCTATTTACAACCACCGATATACGTATCCGTTCACCGCAGAATAACCCTTTCCATTCAATTTCATATTTGAATTTTGATCTATCAGAATCCAACAAGTGGCATAATGAAGAAAACATTGGGACAAAAATAAAATTTGTTAGAAACAAACAAATTAACTATGAGGAATTTTGTTAAGAATCCACGCTAACTGTTCCTAACTAATTGTTCCTAGCTAACTGATTACATTTTATTTATCGCAATTTAATTATCGCAATTTATATTCTCGCAATTTTATTTATCGTCATTTAATTTTTGTTATTTACTTTACGCACTTTATTTATCGTCATTTAATTTCTGTATTTATTTTACGTACTTTAAATATCGGGACACGTATATAAGGTTTTGACATATCATATCGACGCATATATATATATATATATATATATATATATATATATATATATATATATATATATATATATATATATATATTATTTGGAATAACCATAGACACTCTATATGCAGTAATGATCGAGTTCGCTATACAGGGTTGAGGTTGATTCTCAAATAATATATATACTTTGAGTTGTGATCGAGTCTGAGACATGTACACGGGTCACGATACGTATTAATTAATTCGAATATTATATATTAAGCTATATATGAAATATTTGACTGTAAACTGTGGACTATCGACTGTGGACTAATAACATTGGACAATTAAAATGAATTAAAATATTGATTATAATATATGAAACTAAACAATTCTTCAAGTTTGCCACTTGATTTCATCTCAAATCTCATTTGTATCTTGACGATTACAATCTACGTTCAAAAATCTTTCATGATTCTTGAAAACACCTCAATCGAAAGGATGAACCAACTGCACTTTATCCACGGAAGAAAAGATTTATGCATATAGTTATGCACCTGAAAAATACTCGGAACCTGAGTAAACGTTTAACACGCATCTGTGCTAGCTCCTTCGGCATTGCTATTACCGAAAATAACCATGAAATTTCTTTTCAAAGTAGCCAATTATGTCACAGCTTCAGCAAACCAATTTCAACTTTTCATTTGAATAAACCTTATTATAACTTTGATATATAAGTTTACCTTTCGTCATCGTTACCAGGGAACTGTTTATATTCCACCACATTAGAAGTAAACTTGCTAGCAACTCCATTGATCTTTGACTTTCTGAAAAATCTTTATACTCATTGAAACTCTATCATATACTCATTCACGTCTTATAACGAGAATTGCCATTCTAATTACCGAGAATTTGAAAATCAGTATTTTGAAATCTCATATCATATCTACATCAACAGTTATATGTATGACATTTATCTCTTAGAATTATGATCTTTCATTCTGAAATTCTGAAAAGCACTCAGTCACAAATCAATACGCTGAATATTGAAAAAGCTGAATGAAGCAGCAGAAACTGTAGACAATCGTAAATGACCTTAATCGTCGGAAGTTTAATGATAAAGAATAGTATGTTGGAAAAGCTCAGAAAAATTGAAACTGGAATACGGATTGAACTAACCACGAAGGAGACCAAGGCAAATACAAGGACCACACTCTGTATTTAAAGAATCTGATGATTCTGTTTCTGATGAAATCTTTAGCGAATACCTTGCTTCCGAATCTAAACCCTTACGGATAAATTTTCTTCACCATCCTTCGATATTAGAAATTTCAAGGTATCATCGTATCTTTCATTATAAATATTCTCCATATTTCTGAAGATATTTTCATAACTGTTCTTATCTGAAATCATTAATCTCATCGTGCTATCAGTGTTACATCATATAGAAACTGTTAGTTTCTATATTCTGTAAACTTTCAAGCTTAAATATGAATGTTATTGAAGTAATATTGGGAACTGATGCATGAGTTAGTATAAAATAATGACACTTGATCAACGTGATTATATTACAGTAAGTCATGCTGAGTTTCTAAATGGAATGTGATGATTCACAGATCATAACGTCATCATATGCCATGTTACACGACTCTTACGTTATGTCTAATCTATAAACATATCAAGAACATATTTTTCTTGATAGTCCTATCTTTCTTTGAATTCTGGTAATTTGACAAGTCAAATTGTGCTATTACCGTTTCTTTCTTAGAACATTAACAACGTTCATTCTGAAACTTGTATCTGCGAATCCTGGACCATTATAAGAGATGCCCAATCGCAAGAAGAAGAAACGTAGGGACAAAGCTCCGAAATAGAAATTGGAGTATAAATCATAGCAAATAGGGAGGAGTATTAACTGGGGATGACAATGACTATAGAAAAAGAAGCAAGGACTTCGAAGTATAAGGGAAGATATAAGACCCGATAACAACATATAAATTACAAATCGTGGATATTAATACGAATAACAATATAAAGACACGGTATAATTAAGAATAGTATCACCCCAAGGCGATGGTAGAAGTAAACAGATTTTTCTGGTGGAAGAGCGAAAAGAAGGATGACAGAAATGATAATTAGAAAAATATCAAAGATTAGAACTGGATTAAGCATTTTCACAATATTTTAGATGTATGAACTAAGAAAGAAAGTATAGGAATGGTGAGAATAATGGAACGAAAGAGCTTAATTTATAATGAAAATATCAGACAGAGTAATCGAGACAGATCACCGTATTTAATTATAGAGATCTTAACTTCCTTACTCGCTGAAGAATTAAATCTTTTAGATTTCGAAGATTTTCTTTAAATCCATTGAATTTCGGAATTCAACCAAGACGACATCAAAAGCTAAGACGCACCTTATTTTCTAAATTCAAACGTGACTACATCAAAAGTTAAATCTTTATCTCAATCTTTTGTGAGAACTTCACTCGTACGTTTCACATAATCAAATCTTTTTATCTATATTAACCAATATTGATAAAACTCTATTTATCAACTCAGATTCAGCATGAAAACATTTTTATTGTTAGCCATGACCACCTCACTTAAATTTCGGGACGAAATTTCTTTAACGGGTAGGTACTGTGACGACCCGGGAATATTCGACCAAATTTAAACTTAATCTTTATGTGTTTCCGATACGATAAGAAAAATCTGTAATATTTAGTCTCGAAAACTTTGGAACTATGTTCATATGTTTAATTACCCTTTGACTATTCCCGACGATTCACGGGCAATAAAATTGTAAAATAGATATGTGTATATATAGATATGTATGTATATAATAAATTGAAATACATTACTTCACCACATGATACTTAACAACACATATTTAATTTTATTCAATCACATATGACATTATATTAATTAATAATAAGACATTTCACATTTTGTAAACTTGTTTATACTACACACATAAAAATAATATTACTAATACACACACGCTATTATATTCAAACATCCAACTGGCACTTTACATTTTTCTCACCTTACACAATTTATAACTATACATAATTCAGCACACAACCACTATATATATATATATATATATATATATATATATATTATATATATATATATATATATATATATATATATATATATATATATATATATATATATATATATATATATATATATATATATATATATATATATATATATATATATATTAAAAATGCAAATTATATATAAAGATAAGGATCCAAAATTTGCTTTGCCATGTGTTATACTTTTCAAGTATGGCCAACCACGTTTTTTTTTTAAATAAATCATGTGGGACCACATGAAGTTATTGGTCGACAGAAATAGATTTAGAAAAAGGGACGTTCAATTATTTTTTGTTTTTTTAAAGTAACATGGATGATGGAAGATGACTTGAATCATTGGCGTATTATTTTTCTTTCTTTTCTTTGGCAGACGTTTTACAAACAAGGGATCCCACATCCCACTTGATATTATACCAACTCATAAATTATATATATACCCACTAACACTGAATATAGATATATTATATGCACACACACATATGAAAACCAACAAACACTCTAATCACAAAAACCCCACTACGTAATATATCAGTTACTACTTAGATTTATGTTATATTTTTTTTTGAGATTCAATGAACCACATTTTTCTATTATATACAGAATCATATGGACATACATCCACACGAAGACATACACATATATATTTTTAGTTCGTGATCAAATATGATCATCTTCACCCTCCCTACACTCGACAACCGCAAGCAAACCCACCTAATCCGCCATTGTCGATCAACACTCAATCTCCTCCGGGAACCAACATACACCACACTACAAACCACCTTTTTCTCTTTCCACCATCGATCTTCAACTCCGGTTACCATAATCCACCACCATCATCGACACCACAAGATCACCACCTTAAGTTACCATAATCAGGCTGCTGTACATTCACCTGCAACCATCGATAATAGTTACCGGTAACTGCAGTTTCTATAAAAACGTTTATGTCCCATGAACAATCACCAACTGCAGCCACCATCTACTACAGTTCTTTTATTTTTTTTCTTGGTTAAACCAAATACCAACATCACATCTTCGATTCCCTTTTACTGCTGCAGTTTCTGTTTTTATCTTAAACTGTGAATGAAGGATAATGATGATGTTCGAGTAAAGATGATGATTAAAATGATAACATGATTATGAAATGGGTTAGAGGAAGAACTAAAATAATATGGTGTATAATTAAATGGGTTGAGTATGTTAACAGAAGGACAGAATTGGAGTAATGGTTAAGGGTGTTGGTGTAGTAGTGGGAGGTCACGGGTTCGAGACTAGGCAGAGACATTTTTTTTAAAAAAAGCCTAATGAGGTAGTTTTCATACTAAGATTACTTCTATTGTTATTATTATTATTATAAATATTATTGGTATTATTGATATTATTATTAATAATTGTTATTATGTTAATAAATAATAGGATTAATATTATTATGTTTTTTTGATTTTACTAAATATTATCATTTGGTAGTACTAGTATTATTATCATAATTACTATTGATACAAGTATTATCATTATTATGATTATTATTATCATTATTAGTGTTATTATAAAAATAACACAATTTATTACTAATTTCATTAGTATTAATATTAGCATCATTGCATAAGTATTAGTATAATTATTAACATACGTATTATTACTAATGTTGTCAGTATTATCATAAGTATGATTAGTATTATTAGTATTATTATCATTCTTATTATTATTAGTATCAAGATTTACATTTGCACTGAAAATTTTATATTATAACAAGATTTCCCTTTGAATTAAAAACAATCATTTATTATTATTATTATTATTAACAGGTATTATCTATATCATTACTATAAAATCATCATTACTATAAAAATCACCATTATTATTAAAAGTATTATTTTTATAAAAACTAACATTTTATCTTATCATTATTATTATCATTACTTTTATTATTATTATCAAAACTATTAATATCAATATCATTACTAAAAATCTAATTATTATTAATATTAATATTATCATAAAAAGATACAAATTGTTACTTATATTATTCTACCAAATAAATAGCTATATAAGAATATATTTAGTACATATCACATAATAACATTAATATTTTCATAATAAATAAAGTATATAAAATAAATATAGTTAATTTAGTTATTAATAAAACATATAAATTACTAAAATAACAATTAATGATAATACATAAACTTGTCAATTACGATTATACGTTTTAATATATATACAAATAATATAGGTTCGTGAATCCGAGGCCAACCCTATACTCGTTCAATGTCGTCATATGTATTTTCACTACAAAATACATTAGGTGAGTTTTATTTGCTCCCTTTTTACTCTTTACGTTTTTGGACTGAGAATAATGTAAATGCTTTATTAACTGGTTTACAATATTTATATGCGTGAGTTTCATTAATCCCTTTTTAAATGCTTTTGCAATATATATTTTTGGGACTGAGAATTACATGCGCTGCTTTTATAAATGTTTTACGAAATAGACACAAGTAATCGAAACTACATTATATGGTTGAATGATCGAAATCGAATATGCCCCTTTTTATTAAGTCTGGTAATCTAAGAATTAGGGAACAGACACCCTAATTGACGCGAACTCTAAAGATAGATCTATCGGGCCCAACAAGCCCCATCCAAAGTACCGGATGCTTTAGTACTTCGAAATTTATATCATGTCCGAAGGAGGATCCCGGAATGATGGGGATATTCTTATATGCATATTGTGAATGTCGGTTACCAGGTGTTCAATCCATATGAATGATTATTTTTGTCTCTATGCATGGGACGTATGTTTATGGGAAATGGAAATATGAAATCTTGTGGTCTATTAAAATTATGAAAATGATCGTTTATGATAAACTAATGAACTCACCAACCTTTTGGTTGACACTTTAAAGCATGTTTATTCTCAGGTATGAAAGAAATCTTCCGCTGTGCATTTGCTCATCTTAGAGATATTACTTGGAGTCATTCACGACATATTTCAAAAGACGTTGCATTCTAGTCGTTGAGTTCATCAAGATTATTATTAATTCAAATATAGTTAGATATATTATGAAATGATATGCATGTCGTCAACTTTCGATGAAATGAAAGTTTGTCTTTTCAAAAACGAATGCAATGTTTGTAAAATGTATCATATAGAGGTCAAGTACCTCGCGATGTAATCAACTGTTGTGAATCATTTTTAATCGATATGGACTTCGTCCGGATGGATTAGGACGGGTCTCTACAGTTGATAATCTAAAATATCCTGTTTACACACGACCATTACATAATGGTTTACAATACAAATATGTTACATCGAAATCAGTTTCTTGAATGCAGTTTTTACACAATATCATACAAACATGGACTCCAAATCTTGTCCTTATTTTAGTATGCAACAGCGGAAGCTCTTAATATTCACCTGAGAATAAACATGCTTTAAACATCAACAAAAATGTTGGTGAGTTATAGGTTTAACCTATATATATCAAATCGTAACAATAGACCACAAGATTTCATATTTCAATACACATCCCATACATAGAGATAAAAATCATTCATATGGTGAACACCTGGTAACCGACAATAACAAGATGCATATATAAGAATATCCCCATCATTCCGGGACACCCTTCGGATATGATATAAATTTCGAAGTACTAAAGCATCCGGTACTTTGGATGGGGTTTGTTAGGCCCAATAGATCTATCTTTAGGATTCGCGTCAATTAGGGTGTCTGTTCCCTAATTCTTAGATTACCAGACTTAATAAAAAGGGGCATATTCGATTTCGTTAATTCAACCATAGAATGTAGTTTCACGTACTTGTGTCTATTTTGTAAATCATTTATAAAACCTGCATGTATTCTCATCCCAAAAATATTAGATTTTAAAAGTGGGACTATAACTCACTTTCAGAGATTTTTACTTCGCCGGGAAGTAAGACTTGGCCACTGGTTGATTCACGAACCTATAACAATATATACATATATATCAAAGTATGTTCAAAATATATTTACAACACTTTTAATATATTTTGATGTTTTAAGTTTATTAAGTCAGCTGTCCTCGTTAGTAACCTACAACTAGTTGTCCACAGTTAGATGTACAGAAAAATAAATCGATAAATATTATCTTGAATCAATCCACGACCCAGTGTATACGTATCTCAGTATTGATCACAACTCAAACTATATATATTTTGGAATCAACCTCAACCCTGTATAGCTAACTCCAACATTCACATATAGAGTGTCTATGGTTGTTCCGAAATATATATAGATGTGTCGACATGATAGGTCGAAACATTGTATACGTGTCTATGGTATCTCAAGATTACATAATATACAATACAAGTTGATTAAGTTATGGTTGGAATAGATTTGTTACCAATTTTCACGTAGCTAAAATGAGAAAAATTATCCAATCTTGTTTTACCCATAACTTCTTCATTTTAAATCCGTTTTGAGTGAATCAAATTGCTATGGTTTCATATTGAACTCTATTTTATGAATCTAAACAGAAAAAGTATAGGTTTATAGTCGAAAAAATAAGTTACAAGTCGTTTTTGTAAAGGTAGTCATTTCAGTCGAAAGAACGACGTCTAGATGACCATTTTAGAAAACATACTTTCACTTTGAGTTTAACCATAATTTTTGGATATAGTTTCATGTTCATAATAAAAATCATTTTCTCAGAATAACAACTTTTAAATCAAAGTTTATCATAGTTTTTAATTAACTAACCCAAAACAGCCCGCGGTGTTACTACGACGGCGTAAATCCGGTTTTACGGTGTTTTCGTGTTTCCAGGTTTTAAATCATTAAGTTAGCATATCATATAGATATAGAACATGTGTTTAGTTGATTTTAAAAGTCAAGTTAGAAGGATTAACTTTTGTTTGCGAACAAGTTTAGAATTAACTAAACTATGTTCTAGTGATTACAAGTTTAAACCTTCGAATAAGATAGCTTTATATGTATGAATCGAATGATGTTATGAACATCATTACTACCTTAATTTCCTTGGATAAACCTACTGGAAAAGAGAAAAATGGATCTAGCTTCAATGGATCCTTGGATGGCTCGAAGTTCTTGAAGCAGAATCATGACACGAAAACAAGTTCAAGTAAGATCATCACTTGAAATAAGATTGTTATAGTTATAGAAATTGAACCAAAGTTTGAATATGATTATTACCTTGTATTAGAATGATAACCTACTGTAAGAAACAAAGATTTCTTGAGGTTGGATGATCACCTTACAAGATTGGAAGTGAGCTAGCAAACTTGAAAGTATTCTTGATTTTATGAAACTAGAACTTTTGGAATTTATGAAGAACACTTAGAACTTGAAGATAGAACTTGAGAGAGATCAATTAGATGAAGAAAATTGAAGAATAAAAGTGTTTGTAGGTGTTTTTGGTCGTTGGTGTATGGATTAGATATAAAGGATATGTAATTTTGTTTTCATGTAAATAAGTCATGAATGATTACTCATATTTTTGTAATTTTATGAGATATTTCATGCTAGTTGCCAAATGATGGTTCCCACATGTGTTAGGTGACTCACATGGGCTGCTAAGAGCTGATCATTGGAGTGTATATACCAATAGTACATACATCTAAAAGCTGTGTATTGTACGAGTACGAATACGGGTGCATACGAGTAGAATTGTTGATGAAACTGAACGAGAATGTAATTGTAAGCATTTTTGTTAAGTAGAAGTATTTTGATAAGTGTATTGAAGTCTTTCAAAAGTGTATAAATACATATTAAAACACTACATGTATATACATTTTAACTGAGTCGTTAAGTCATCGTTAGTCGTTACATGTAAGTGTTGTTTTGAAACCTTTAGGTTAACGATCTTGTTAAATGTTGTTAACCCAATGTTTATAATAACAAAAGAGATTTTAAATTATTATATTATTATGATATTATGATTTACGAATATCTCTTAATATGATATATATACATTAAATGTCGTTACAACGATAAACGTTACATATATGTCTCGTTTCAAAATCATTAAGTTAGTAGTCTTGTTTTTACATATGTAGTTCATTGTTAATATAATTAATGATATGTTTACTTATCATAATATCATGTTAACTATATATATAACCATATATATGTCATCATATAGTTTTTTACAAGTTTTAACGTTCGTGAATCACCGGTCAACTTGGGTGGTCAATTGTCTATATGAAACCTATTTCAATTAATCAAGTCTTAACAAGTTTGATTGCTTAACATGTTGGAAACATTTAATCATGTAAACATCAATCTCAGTTAATATATATAAACATGGAAAAGTTCGGGTCACTACAGTACCTACCCGTTAAATAAATTTCGCCCCGAAATTTTAAGCTGTTGAAGGTGTTGACGAATCTTCTGGAAATAGATGCGGGTATTTCTTCTTCATCTGATCTTCACGCTCCCAGGTGAACTCGGGTCCTCTACGAGCATTCCATCGAACCTTAACAATTGGTATCTTGTTTTGCTTAAGTCTTTTAACCTCACGATCCATTATTTCGACGGGTTCTTCGATGAATTGAAGTTTTTCGTTGATTTGGATTTCATCTAACGGAATAGTGAGATCTTCTTTAGCAAAACATTTCTTTAAATTCGAGACGTGGAAAGTGTTATGTACAGCCGCGAGTTGTTGAGGTAACTCTAGTCGGTAAGCTACTGGTCCGACACGATCAATAATCTTGAATGGTCCAATATACCTTGGATTTAATTTCCCTCGTTTACCAAATCGAACAACGCCTTTCCAAGGTGCAACTTTAAGCATGACCATCTCTCCAATTTCAAATTCTATATCTTTTCTTTTAATGTCAGCGTAGCTCTTTTGTCGACTTTGGGCGGTTTTCAACCGTTGTTGAATTTGGATGATCTTCTCGGTAGTTTCTTGTATAATCTCCGGACCCGTAATCTGTCTATCCCCCACTTCACTCCAACAAATCGGAGACCTGCACTTTCTACCATAAAGTGCTTCAAACGGCGCCATCTCAATGCTTGAATGGTAGCTGTTGTTGTAGGAAAATTCTGCTAACGGTAGATGTCGATCCCAACTGTTTCCGAAATCAATAACACAAGCTCGTAGCATGTCTTCAAGCGTTTGTATCGTCCTTTCGCTCTGCCCATCAGTTTGTGGATGATAGGCAGTACTCATGTCTAGACGAGTTCCTAATGCTTGCTGTAATGTCTGCCAGAATCTTGAAATAAATCTGCCATCCCTATCAGAGATAATAGAGATTGGTATTCCATGTCTGGAGATGACTTCCTTCAAATACAGTCGTGCTAACTTCTCCATCTTGTCATCTTCTCTTATTGGTAGGAAGTGTGCGGATTTGGTGAGACGATCAACTATTACCCAAATAGTATCAAAACCACTTGCAGTCCTTGGCAATTTAGTGATGAAATCCATGGTAATGTTTTCCCATTTCCATTCCGGGATTTCGGGTTGTTGAAGTAGACCTGATGGTTTCTGATGCTCAGCTTTGACCTTAGAACACGTCAAACATTCTCCTACGTATTTAGCAACATCGGCTTTCATACCCGGCCACCAAAAATGTTTCTTGAGATCCTTGTACATCTTCCCCGTTCCAGGATGTATTGAGTATCTGGTTTTATGAGCTTCTCTAAGTACCATTTCTCTCATATCTCCAAATTTTGGTACCCAAATCCTTTCAGCCCTATACCGGGTTCCGTCTTCCCGAATATTAAGATGCTTCTCCGATCCTTTGGGTATTTCATCCTTTAAATTTCCCTCTTTTAAAACTCCTTGTTGCGCCTCCTTTATTTGAGTAGTAATGTTATTATGAATCATTATATTCATAGATTTTACTCGAATGGGTTCTCTATCCTTCCTGCTCAAGGCATCGGCTACCACATTTGCCTTCCCCGGGTGGTAACGAATCTCAAAATCGTAATCATTCAATAATTCAATCCACCTACGCTGCCTCATATTCAGTTGTTTCTGATTAAATATGTGTTGAAGACTTTTGTGGTCGGTATATATAATACTTTTGACCCCATATAAGTAGTGCCTCCAAGTCTTTAATGCAAAAACAACCGCGCCTAATTCCAAATCATGCGTCGTATAATTTTGTTCGTGAATCTTCAATTGTCTAGACGCATAAGCAATCACCTTCGTTCGTTGCATTAATACACAACCGAGACCTTGCTTTGATGCGTCACAATAAATCACAAAATCATCATTCCCTTCAGGCAATGACAATATAGGTGCCGTAGTTAGCTTTTTCTTCAATAACTGAAACGCTTTCTCTTGTTCATCATTCCATTCAAATTTCTTCCCTTTATTCGTTAATGCAGTCAAGGGTTTTGCTATTCTGGAAAAGTCTTGGATGAACCTTCTGTAGTAACCAGCTAGTCCTAAAAACTGGCGTACGTGTTTCGGAGTTTTCGGGGTTTCCCACTTTTCAACAGTTTCTATCTTTGCTGGATCCACCTTAATACCTTCTTTGTTCACTATGTGACCGAGGAATTGAACTTCTTCCAACCAAAATGCACACTTTGAAAACTTAGCGTACAATTCTTCCTTCCTCAATACTTCTAACACCTTTCTCAAATGTTCACCGTGTTCTTGGTCATTCTTTGAGTAAATAAGTATGTCATCAATGAAAACAATGACAAACTTGTCAAGGTATGGTCCACACACTCGGTTCATAAGGTCCATGAACACAGCTGGTGCATTAGTTAAACCAAACGGCATGACCATAAACTCGTAATGACCGTAACGTGTTCTGAAAGCAGTCTTTGGAATATCATCTTCTTTCACCCTCATTTGATGATACCCGGAACGTAAGTCAATCTTTGAATAAACAGACGAGCCTTGTAGTTGATCAAATAAGTCGTCGATTCTCGGTAGTGGGTAGCGGTTCTTGATGGTAAGTTTGTTCAACTCTCGGTAGTCGATACACAACCTGAATGTACCATCTTTCTTCTTGACAAACAAAACAGGAGCTCCCCACGGTGATGTGCTTGGTTGAATGAAACCACGCTCTAAAAGTTCTTGTAATTGGCTTTGCAGTTCTTTCATCTCGCTGGGTGCGAGTCTGTAAGGAGCACGAGCTATTGGTGCAGCTCCTGGTACAAGATCTATTTGAAATTCAACGGATCGATGTGGGGGTAATCCGGGTAATTCTTTTGGAAATACATCGGGAAATTCTTTTGCAATGGGAACATCATTGATGCTCTTTTCTTCAGTTTGTACTTTCTCGATGTGTGCTAGAACAGCATAGCAACCTTTTCTTATTAGTTTTTGTGCCTTCAAATTACTAATAAGATGTAGCTTCGTGTTGCCCTTTTCTCCGTACACCATTAAGGGTTTTCCTTTTTCTCGTATAATGCGAATTGCATTTTTGTAACAAACGATCTCCGCTTTCACTTCTTTCAACCAGTCCATACCGATTATCACATCAAAACTCCCTAACTCTACTGGTATCAAATCAATCTTAAATGTTTCGCTAACCAGTTTAATTTCTCGATTCCGACATATATTATCTGCTGAAATTAATTTACCATTTGCTAATTCGAGTAAAAATTTACTATCCAAAGGCGTCAATGGACAACTTAATTTAGCACAAAAATCTCTACTCATATAGCTTCTATCCGCACCCGAATCAAATAAAACGTAAGCAGATTTATTGTCAATAAGAAACGTACCCGTAACAAGCTCCGGGTCTTCCTGTGCCTCTACCGCATTAATATTGAAAACTCTTCCACGGCCTTGTCCATTCGTGTTCTCCTGGTTCGGGCAATTTCTAATAATGTGGCCTGGTTTTCCACATTTATAACAAACTACATTGGCATAACTTGCTCCGACACTACTTGCTCCGCCATTACTCGTTCCGACACCATTTGTTCCTTTCGTTCTATTAACCCCTGGTCCGTAGACCTCACACTTCGCCGCGCTATGACCATTTCTTTTACACTTGTTGCAAAATTTGGTGCAGAACCCCGAGTGATTCTTTTCACACCTTTGGCATAGTTGCTTCTGATTGTTGTTGTTGTTGCGGTTATTATTGTTGTTGGGATGATTGTTGTAGTTGCTGTGGTTGTTGTTGTTGTTGTTGTTGTTGGGCCGTTTGTTGTAGTTGCGATTGATGTTGCGATTGTTGGGATAATTGTTGCGATTATTGTTGTAATTGCTGTTGTTGTTGTATTGGTGATTCTTATCACCGTTTTCCTCCCACTTTCTTTTGACTTGCTTCACATTGGCCTCTTCAGCAGTCTGTTCTTTAATTCTTTCTTCAATCTGGTTCACTAGTTTGTGAGCCATTCTACATGCCTGTTGTATGGAGGCGGGCTCGTGTGAACTTATATCTTCTTGGATTCTTTCCGGTAATCCTTTCACAAACGCGTCGATCTTCTCTTCCTCATCTTCGAATGCTCCCGGACACAATAGGCACAATTCTGTGAATCGTCTTTCGTACGTGGTAATATCAAATCCTTGGGTTCGTAACCCTCTAAGTTCTGTCTTGAGCTTATTGACCTCGGTTCTGGGACGGTACTTCTCGTTCATCAAGTGCTTGAATGCTGACCACGGTAGTGCGTACGCATCATCTTGTCCCACTTGCTCTAGATAGGTATTCCACCATGTTAACGCAGAACCTGTGAAGGTATGCGTAGCGTACTTCACTTTGTCCTCTTCAGTACACTTACTTATGGCAAACACCGATTCAACCTTCTCGGTCCACCGTTTCAATCCGATCGGTCCTTCGGTTCCATCAAATTCCAAAGGTTTGCAGGCAGTGAATTCTTTGTAGGTGCATCCTACACGATTTCCTGTACTGCTAGATCCAAGGTTATTGTTGGTATGTAGCGCAGCCTGTACTGCGGCTATGTTTGAAGCTAGAAAAGTACGGAATTCCTCTTCATTCATATTCACGGTGTGTCGAGTAGTCGGTGCCATTTCCTTCAAAATAGTTAAATGGAACAAGTTAATCATACAGAATATTAAGAGTAGTTAATAGTATTTCGTAGCATAATATGAACTCATTTATAAAAGCTTTTTCTTCATATTAGCGTTTTATAAGTTTAAATTCGGGTAGTACCTACCCGTTAAGTTCATACTTAGTAGCTAATATACAATTCAACTACTACAATTCTATATGAAAAACTGATTATAATAATATTTCGCGTTCAAACTTTTATACAATATTTTACAAACTTACAATACCGCTTATTTTACATAAAGCATGAAATATAGCACACAATAACTTTGATACAAGATAGTTGTGAAGACAATTCTAGCTAGTACACAAGTCGTTCAGCAAAGGCAATAAAGACACGTAATTCATACGTCCAGAAACAAGTCATGCATTCTGGTTTTACTAGGACTACTTCCCATCCTTGGTCTTGTGCAACATAACCGTTATGGCCGTTGATAAGACAGCGTGTTGTAACGTCATCAAAGGGACGAGGGTTACGTAATGTCCAACAGTCCCGTAATAATCTAAAAACCTCATTTCTTACCCCAATTACCGACTCCGTCACTTGTGGAAACGTTTTGTTTAATAGTTGTAGCCCGATGTTCTTGTTCTCACTTTGGTGAGAAGCGAACAGTACTAATCCGTAAGCATAACATGCTTCTTTATGTTGCATGTTAGCCGCTTTTTCTAAATCACGAAGTCCAATATTCGGATATATTGAGTCAAAATAATTTCTTAACCCGTTGCGTAAAATAGCATTTGGGTTCCCCGCAATATATGCGTCAAAGTAAACACATCGTAACTTATGGGTTTCCCAATGTGATATCCCCCATCTTTCAAACGAAAGTCTCTTATAAACCAAGACATTCTTGGAACGTTCTTCGAATGTCTTACAAACTGATCTCGCCTTAAATAGTTGTGCCGAAGAATTCTGGCCGACTCTAGACAAGATTTCATCAATCATGTCTCCGGGTAGGTCTCTTAAAATATTGGGTTGTCTATCCATTTTGTGTTTTTAAACTGTAAAATAGACAAGAGTTAGATTCATAAAAAAAATACTTATTAATACAAGCAATTTTTACATATATCATAAAGCATAAGAACACTATATTACATAAACAAATGATATATTGTATACTTAATCATATTAGTAATTTAAAATTATAAATATTTTATTATAAAAATATTATTACAATATATTTTCGTAATCATTTATTAATATAATTAATAAGGTTTAAATTACTAATAATCTAATATTATATAAATTATATGTTTAAATAAAATTATAATATTACTAATATAATATTTAAATATATATAATATTTAAAAATATATAATTTTAAACATATTATACATATTAATTTAATTTATTAATACTATTAAATATATTAATTTTAAATATTACTAATATCTTCTCTTATATGTTAATAATATTAATAACTATGTTTATAATATTATATTAATAGTATATTTTATAATATATTGTAATATAACTAATATTTTTAATATATTATATTTATAAAATATTTTTAGATTATTACGGGACTGTTGGACATTACGTAACCCTCGTCCCTTTGATGACGTTACAACACGCTGTCTTATCAACGGCCATAACGGTTATGTTGCACAAGACCAAGGATGGGAAGTAGTCCTAGTAAAACCAGAATGCATGACTTGTTTCTGGACGTATGAATTACGTGTCTTTATTGCCTTTGCCGAACGACTTGTGTACTAGCTAGAATTGTCTTCACAACTATCTTGTATCATAGTTATTGTGTGCTATATTTCATGCTTTATGTAAAATAAGCGGTATTGTAAGTTATTAAAATATTGTATAAAAGTTTGAACGCGAAATATTATTACAATCAGTTTTTCATATAGAATTGTAGTAGTTGAATTGTATATTAGCTACTAAGTATGAACTTAACGGGTAGGTACTACCCGAATTTAAACTTATAAAATGCTAATATGAAGAAAAAGCTTTTATAAATGAGTTCATATTATGCTACGAAATACTATTAACTACTCTTAATATTCTGTATGATTAACTTGTTCCATTTAACTATTTTGAAGGAAATGGCACCGACTACTCGACACACCATGAATATGAATGAAGAGGAATTCCGTACTTTTCTAGCTTCAAACATAGCCGCAGTACAGGCTGCGCTACATACCAACAATAACCTTGGATCTAGCAGTACAGGAAATCGTGTAGGATGCACCTACAAAGAATTCACTGCCTGCAAACCTTTGGAATTTGATGGAACCGAAGGACCGATCGGATTGAAACGGTGGACCGAGAAGGTTGAATCGGTGTTTGCCATAAGTAAGTGTACTGAAGAGGACAAAGTGAAGTACGCTACGCATACCTTCACAGGTTCTGCGTTAACATGGTGGAATACCTATCTAGAGCAAGTGGGACAAGATGATGCATACGCACTACCGTGGTCAGCATTCAAGCACTTGATGAACGAGAAGTATCGTCCCAGAACCGAGGTCAATAAGCTCAAGACAGAACTAAGAGGGTTACGAACCCAAGGATTTGATATTACCACGTATGAAAGACGATTCACAGAATTGTGCCTATTGTGTCCGGGAGCATTCGAAGATGAGGAAGAGAAGATCGACGCGTTTGTGAAAGGATTACCGGAAAGAATCCAAGAAGATATAAGTTCACACGAGCCCGCCTCCATACAACAGGCATGTAGAATGGCTCACAAACTAGTGAACCAGATTGAAGAAAGAATTAAAGAACAGACTGCTGAAGAGGCCAATGTGAAGCAAGTCAAAAGAAAGTGGGAGGAAAACGGTGATAAGAATCACCAATACAACAACAGCAATTACAACAATAATCGCAACAATTATCCCAACAATCGCAACATCAATCGCAACTACAACAAACGGCCCAACAACAACAACAACAACAACAACAGCAACTACAACAATCATCCCAACAACAATAATAACCGTAACAACAACAACAATCAGAAGCAGCTATGCCAAAGGTGTGAAAAGAATCACTCGGGGTTCTGCACCAAATTTTGCAACAAGTGTAAAAGAAATGGTCATAGCGCGGCGAAGTGTGAGGTCTACGGACCAGGGGTTAATAGAACGAAAGGAACAAATGGTGTCGGAACGAGTAATGGCGGAGCAAGTAGTGTCGGAGCAAGTTATGCCAATGTAGTTTGTTATAAATGTGGAAAACCAGGCCACATTATTAGAAATTGCCCGAACCAGGAGAACACGAATGGACAAGGCCGTGGAAGAGTTTTCAATATTAATGCGGTAGAGGCACAGGAAGACCCGGAGCTTGTTACGGGTACGTTTCTTATTGACAATAAATCTGCTTACGTTTTATTTGATTCGGGTGCGGATAGAAGCTATATGAGTAGAGATTTTTGTGCTAAATTAAGTTGTCCATTGACGCCTTTGGATAGTAAATTTTTACTCGAATTAGCAAATGGTAAATTAATTTCAGCAGATAATATATGTCGGAATCGAGAAATTAAACTGGTTAGCGAAACATTTAAGATTGATTTAATACCAGTAGAGTTAGGGAGTTTTGATGTGATAATCGGTATGGACTGGTTGAAAGAAGTGAAAGCAGAGATCGTTTGTTACAAAAATGCAATTCGCATTATACGAGAAAAAGGAAAACCCTTAATGGTGTACGGAGAAAAGGGCAACACGAAGCTACATCTTATTAGTAATTTGAAGGCACAAAAACTAATAAGAAAAGGTTGCTATGCTGTTCTAGCACACGTCGAGAAAGTACAAACTGAAGAAAAGAGCATCAATGATGTTCCCATTGCAAAAGAATTTCCCGATGTATTTCCGAAAGAATTACCGGGATTACCCCCACATCGATCCGTTGAATTTCAAATAGATCTTGTACCAGGAGCTGCACCAATAGCTCGTGCTCCTTACAGACTCGCACCCAGCGAGATGAAAGAACTGCAAAGCCAATTACAAGAACTTTTAGAGCGTGGTTTCATTCGACCAAGCACATCACCGTGGGGAGCTCCTGTTTTGTTTGTCAAGAAGAAAGATGGTACATTCAGGTTGTGTATCGACTACCGAGAGTTGAACAAACTTACCATCAAGAACCGCTACCCACTACCGAGAATCGACGACTTATTTGATCAACTACAAGGCTCGTCTGTTTATTCAAAGATTGACTTACGTTCCGGGTATCATCAAATGCGGGTGAAAGAAGATGATATTCCAAAGACTGCTTTCAGAACACGTTACGGTCATTACGAGTTTATGGTCATGCCGTTTGGTTTAACTAATGCACCAGCTGTGTTCATGGACCTTATGAACCGAGTGTGTGGACCATACCTTGACAAGTTTGTCATTGTTTTCATTGATGACATACTTATTTACTCAAAGAATGACCAAGAACACGGTGAACATTTGAGAAAGGTGTTAGAAGTATTGAGAAAGGAAGAATTGTACGCTAAGTTTTCAAAGTGTGCATTTTGGTTGGAAGAAGTTCAATTCCTCGGTCACATAGTGAACAAAGAAGGTATTAAGGTGGATCCGGCAAAGATAGAAACTGTTGAAAAGTGGGAAACCCCGAAAACTCCGAAACACATACGCCAGTTTTTAGGACTAGCTGGTTACTACAGAAGGTTCATCCAAGACTTTTCCAGAATAGCAAAACCCTTGACTGCATTAACGCATAAAGGGAAGAAATTTGAATGGAATGATGAACAAGAGAAAGCGTTTCAGTTATTGAAGAAAAAGCTAACTACGGCACCTATATTGTCATTGCCTGAAGGGAATGATGATTTTGTGATTTATTGTGATGCATCAAAGCAAGGTCTCGGTTGTGTATTAATGCAACGAACGAAGGTGATTGCTTATGCGTCTAGACAATTGAAGATTCACGAACAAAATTATACGACGCATGATTTGGAATTAGGCGCGGTTGTTTTTGCATTAAAGACTTGGAGGCACTACTTATATGGGGTCAAAAGTATTATATATACCGACCACAAAAGTCTTCAACACATATTTAATCAGAAACAACTGAATATGAGGCAGCGTAGGTGGATTGAATTATTGAATGATTACGACTTTGAGATTCGTTACCACCCGGGGAAGGCAAATGTGGTAGCCGATGCCTTGAGCAGGAAGGACAGAGAACCCATTCGAGTAAAATCTATGAATATAATGATTCATAATAACATTACTACTCAAATAAAGGAGGCGCAACAAGGAGTTTTAAAAGAGGGAAATTTAAAGGATGAAATACCCAAAGGATCGGAGAAGCATCTTAATATTCGGGAAGACGGAAGCCGGTATAGGGCTGAAAGGATTTGGGTACCAAAATTTGGAGATATGAGAGAAATGGTACTTAGAGAAGCTCATAAAACCAGATACTCAATACATCCTGGAACGGGGAAGATGTACAAGGATCTCAAGAAACATTTTTGGTGGCCGGGTATGAAAGCCGATGTTGCTAAATACGTAGGAGAATGTTTGACGTGTTCTAAGGTCAAAGCTGAGCATCAGAAACCATCAGGTCTACTTCAACAACCCGAAATCCCGGAATGGAAATGGGAAAACATTACCATGGATTTCATCACTAAATTGCCAAGGACTGCAAGTGGTTTTGATACTATTTGGGTAATAGTTGATCGTCTCACCAAATCCGCACACTTCCTACCAATAAGAGAAGATGACAAGATGGAGAAGTTAGCACGACTGTATTTGAAGGAAGTCATCTCCAGACATGGAATACCAATCTCTATTATCTCTGATAGGGATGGCAGATTTATTTCAAGATTCTGGCAGACATTACAGCAAGCATTAGGAACTCGTCTAGACATGAGTACTGCCTATCATCCACAAACTGATGGGCAGAGCGAAAGGACGATACAAACGCTTGAAGACATGCTACGAGCTTGTGTTATTGATTTCGGAAACAGTTGGGATCGACATCTACCGTTAGCAGAATTTTCCTACAACAACAGCTACCATTCAAGCATTGAGATGGCGCCGTTTGAAGCACTTTATGGTAGAAAGTGCAGGTCTCCGATTTGTTGGAGTGAAGTGGGGGATAGACAGATTACGGGTCCGGAGATTATACAAGAAACTACCGAGAAGATCATCCAAATTCAACAACGGTTGAAAACCGCCCAAAGTCGACAAAAGAGCTACGCTGACATTAAAAGAAAAGATATAGAATTTGAAATTGGAGAGATGGTCATGCTTAAAGTTGCACCTTGGAAAGGCGTTGTTCGATTTGGTAAACGAGGGAAATTAAATCCAAGGTATATTGGACCATTCAAGATTATTGATCGTGTCGGACCAGTAGCTTACCGACTAGAGTTACCTCAACAACTCGCGGCTGTACATAACACTTTCCACGTCTCGAATTTAAAGAAATGTTTTGCTAAAGAAGATCTCACTATTCCGTTAGATGAAATCCAAATCAACGAAAAACTTCAATTCATCGAAGAACCCGTCGAAATAATGGATCGTGAGGTTAAAAGACTTAAGCAAAACAAGATACCAATTGTTAAGGTTCGATGGAATGCTCGTAGAGGACCCGAGTTCACCTGGGAGCGTGAAGATCAGATGAAGAAGAAATACCCGCATCTATTTCCAGAAGATTCGTCAACACCTTCAACAGCTTAAAATTTCGGGGCGAAATTTATTTAACGGGTAGGTACTGTAGTGACCCGAACTTTTCCATGTTTATATATATTAACTGAGATTGATGTTTACATGATTAAATGTTTCCAACATGTTAAGCAATCAAACTTGTTAAGACTTGATTAATTGAAATAGGTTTCATATAGACAATTGACCACCCAAGTTGACCGGTGATTCACGAACGTTAAAACTTGTAAAAAACTATATGATGACATATATATGGTTATATATATAGTTAACATGATATTATGATAAGTAAACATATCATTAATTATATTAACAATGAACTACATATGTAAAAACAAGACTACTAACTTAATGATTTTGAAACGAGACATATATGTAACGTTTATCGTTGTAACGACATTTAATGTATATATATCATATTAAGAGATATTCGTACATCATAATATCATAATAATATAATAATTTAAAATCTCTTTTGTTATTATAAACATTGGGTTAACAACATTTAACAAGATCGTTAACCTAAAGGTTTCAAAACAACACTTACATGTAACGACTAACGATGACTTAACGACTCAGTTAAAATGTATATACATGTAGTGTTTTAATATGTATTTATACACTTTTGAAAGACTTCAATACACTTATCAAAATACTTCTACTTAACAAAAATGCTTACAATTACATTCTCGTTCAGTTTCATCAACAATTCTACTCGTATGCACCCGTATTCGTACTCGTACAATACACAGCTTTTAGATGTATGTACTATTGGTATATACACTCCAATGATCAGCTCTTAGCAGCCCATGTGAGTCACCTAACACATGTGGGAACCATCATTTGGCAACTAGCATGAAATATCTCATAAGATTACAAAAATATGAGTAATCATTCATGACTTATTTACATGAAAACAAAATTACATATCCTTTATATCTAATCCATACACCAACGACCAAAAACACCTACAAACACTTTCATTCTTCAATTTTCTTCATCTAATTGAACTCTCTCAAGTTCTATCTTCAAGTTCTAAGTGTTCTTCATAAATTCCAAAAGTTCTAGTTTCATAAAATCAAGAATACTTTCAAGTTTGCTAGCTCACTTCCAATCTTGTAAGGTGATCATCCAACCTCAAGAAATCTTTGTTTCTTACAGTAGGTTATCATTCTAATACAAGGTAATAATCATATTCAAACTTTGGTTCAATTTCTATAACTATAACAATCTTATTTCAAGTGATGATCTTACTTGAACTTGTTTTCGTGTCATGATTTTGCTTCAAGAACTTTGAGCCATCCAAGGATCCATTGAAGCTAGATCCATTTTTATCTTTTCCAGTAGGTTCATCCAAGGAACTTAAGGTAGTAATGATGTTCATAACATCATTCAATTCATACATATAAAGCTATCTTATTCGAAGGTTTAAACTTGTAATCACTAGAACATAGTTTAGTTAATTCTAAACTTGTTCGCAAACAAAAGTTAATCCTTCTAACTTGACTTTTAAAATCAACTAAACACATGTTCTATATCTATATGATATGCTAACTTAATGATTTAAAACCTGGAAACACGAAAAACACCATAAAACCGGATTTACGCCGTCGTAGTAACACCGCGGGCTGTTTTGGGTTAGTTAATTAAAAACTATGATAAACTTTGATTTAAAAGTTGTTATTCTGAGAAAATGATTTTTATTATGAACATGAAACTATATCCAAAAATTATGGTTAAACTCAAAGTGGAAGTATGTTTTCTAAAATGGTCATCTAGACGTCGTTCTTTCGACTGAAATGACTACCTTTACAAAAACGACTTGTAACTTATTTTTCCGACTATAAACCTATACTTTTTTTGTTTAGATTCATAAAATAGAGTTCAATATGAAACCATAGCAATTTGATTCACTCAAAACGGATTTAAAATGAAGAAGTTATGGGTAAAACAAGATTGGATAATTTTTCTCATTTTAGCTACGTGAAAATTGGTAACAAATCTATTCCAACCATAACTTAATCAACTTGTATTATATATTATGTAATCTTGAGATACCATAGACACGTATACAATGTTTCGACCTATCATGTCGACACATCTATATATATTTCGGAACAACCATAGACACTCTATATGTGAATGTTGGAGTTAGCTATACAGGGTTGAGGTTGATTCCAAAATATATATAGTTTGAGTTGTGATCAATACTGAGATACGTATACACTGGGTCGTGGATTGATTCAAGATAATATTTATCGATTTATTTCTGTACATCTAACTGTGGACAACTAGTTGTAGGTTACTAACGAGGACAGCTGACTTAATAAACTTAAAACATCAAAATATATTAAAAGTGTTGTAAATATATTTTGAACATACTTTGATATATATGTATATATTGTTATAGGTTCGTGAATCAACCAGTGGCCAAGTCTTACTTCCCGACGAAGTAAAAATCTGTGAAAGTGAGTTATAGTCCCACTTTTAAAATCTAATATTTTTGGGATGAGAATACATGCAGGTTTTATAAATGATTTACAAAATAGACACAAGTACGTGAAACTACATTCTATGGTTGAATTATCGAAATCGAATATGCCCCTTTTTATTAAGTCTGGTAATCTAAGAATTAGGGAACAGACACCCTAATTGACGCGAATCCTAAAGATAGATCTATTGGGCCTAACAAACCCCATCCAAAGTACCGGATGCTTTAGTACTTCGAAATTTATATCATATCCGAAGGGTGTCCCGGAATGATGGGGATATTCTTATATATGCATCTTGTTATTGTCGGTTACCAGGTGTTCACCATATGAATGATTTTTATCTCTATGTATGGGATGTGTATTGAAATATGAAATCTTGTGGTCTATTGTTACGATTTGATATATATAGGTTAAACCTATAACTCACCAACATTTTTGTTGACGTTTTAAGCATGTTTATTCTCAGGTGATTATTAAGAGCTTCCGCTGTCACATACTTAAATAAGGACAAGATTTGGAGTCCATGCTTGTATGATATTGTGTAAAAACTGCATTCAAGAAACTTATTTTGTTGTAACATATTTGTATTGTAAACCATTATGTAATGGTCGTGTGTAAACAGGATATTTTAGATTATCATTATTTGATAATCTACGTAAAGCGTTTTAAACCTTTATTGATGAAATAAAGGTTATGGTTTGTTTAAAAATGAATGCAGTCTTTGAAAAACGTCTCATATAGAGGTCAAAACCTCGCAACGAAATCAAGTAATATGGAACGTTTTTAATCAATAAGAACGGGACATATTAATTGATTTCGTTGCGAGGTTTTGACCTCTATATGAGACGTTTTTCAAAGACTGCATTCATTTTTAAACAAACCATAACCTTTATTTCATCAATAAAGGTTTAAAAAGCTTTACGTAGATTATCAAATAATGATAATCTAATATATCCTGTTTACACACGACCATTACATAATGGTTTACAATACAAATATGTTACAACAAAATAAGTTTCTTGAATGCAGTTTTTACACAATATCATACAAGCATGGACTCCAAATCTTGTCCTTATTTAAGTATGCGACAGCGGAAGCTCTTAATAATCACCTGAGAATAAACATGCTTAAAACGTCAACAAAAATGTTGGTGAGTTATAGGTTTAACCTATATATATCAAATCGTAACAATAGACCACAAGATTTCATATTTCAATACACATCCCATACATAGAGATAAAAATCATTCATATGGTGAACACCTGGTAACCGACAATAACAAGATGCATATATAAGAATATCCCCATCATTCCGGGACACCCTTCGGATATGATATAAATTTCGAAGTACTAAAGCATCCGGTACTTTGGATGGGGTTTGTTAGGCCCAATAGATCTATCTTTAGGATTCGCGTCAATTAGGGTGTCTGTTCCCTAATTCTTAGATTACCAGACTTAATAAAAAGGGGCATATTCGATTTCGATAATTCAACCATAGAATGTAGTTTCACGTACTTGTGTCTATTTTGTAAATCATTTATAAAACCTGCATGTATTCTCATCCCAAAAATATTAGATTTTAAAAGTGGGACTATAACTCACTTTCACAGATTTTTACTTCGTCGGGAAGTAAGACTTGGCCACTGGTTGATTCACGAACCTATAACAATATATACATATATATCAAAGTATGTTCAAAATATATTTACAACACTTTTAATATATTTTGATGTTTTAAGTTTATTAAGTCAGCTGTCCTCGTTAGTAACCTACAACTAGTTGTCCACAGTTAGATGTACAGAAATAAATCGATAAATATTATCTTGAATCAATCCACGACCCAGTGTATACGTATCTCAGTATTGATCACAACTCAAACTATATATATTTTGGAATCAACCTCAACCCTGTATAGCTAACTCCAACATTCACATATAGAGTGTCTATGGTTGTTCCGAAATATATATAGATGTGTCGACATGATAGGTCGAAACATTGTATACGTGTCTATGGTATCTCAAGATTACATAATATATAATACAAGTTGATTAAGTTATGGTTGGAATAGATTTGTTACCAATTTTCACGTAGCTAAAATGAGAAAAATTATCCAATCTTGTTTTACCCATAACTTCTTCATTTTAAATCCGTTTTGAGTGAATCAAATTGCTATGGTTTCATATTGAACTCTATTTTATGAATCTAAACAAAAAAAGTATAGGTTTCTAGTCGGAAAAATAAGTTACAAGTCGTTTTTGTAAAGGTAGTCATTTCAGTCGAAAGAACGACGTCTAGATGACCATTTTAGAAAACATACTTCCACTTTGAGTTTAACCATAATTTTTGGATATAGTTTCATGTTCATAATAAAAATCATTTTCTCAGAATAACAACTTTTAAATCAAAGTTTATCATAGTTTTTAATTAACTAACCCAAAACAGCCCGCGGTGTTACTAAGACGGCGTAAATCCGGTTTTACGGTGTTTTTCGTGTTTCCAGGTTTTAAATCATTAAGTTAGCATATCATATAGATATAGAACATGTGTTTAGTTGATTTTAAAAGTCAAGTTAGAAGGATTAACTTTTGTTTGCGAAATAGTTTAGAATTAACTAAACTATGTTCTAGTGATTACAAGTTTAAACCTTCGAATAAGATAGCTTTATATGTATGAATCGAATGATGTTATGAACATCATTACTACCTTAAGTTCCTTGGATGAACCTACTGGAAAAGAGAAAAATGGATCTAGCTTCAATGGATCCTTGGATGGCTCAAAGTTCTTGAAGCAAAATCATGACACGAAAACAAGTTCAAGTAAGATCATCACTTGAAATAAGATTGTTATAGTTATAGAAATTGAACCAAAGTTTGAATATGATTATTACCTTGTATTAGAATGATAAACTACTGTAAGAAACAAAGATTTCTTGAGGTTGGATGATCACCTTACAAGATTGGAAGTGAGCTAGCAAACTTGAAAGTATTCTTGATTTTATGAAACTAGAACTTTTGGAATTTATGAAGAACACTTAGAACTTGAAGATAGAACTTGAGAGAGTTCAATTAGATGAAGAAAATTGAAGAATGAAAGTGTTTGTAGGTGTTTTTGGTCGTTGGTGTATGGATTAGATATAAAGGATATGTAATTTTGTTTTCATGTAAATAAGTCATGAATGATTACTCATATTTTTGTAATCTTATGAGATATTTCATGCTAGTTGCCAAATGATGGTTCCCACATGTGTTAGGTGACTCACATGGGCTGCTAAGAGCTGATCATTGGAGTGTATATACCAATAGTACATACATCTAAAAGCTGTGTATTGTACGAGTACGAATACGGGTGCATACGAGTAGAATTGTTGATGAAACTGAACGAGAATGTAATTGTAAGCATTTTTGTTAAGTAGAAGTATTTTGATAAGTGTATTGAAGTCTTTCAAAAGTGTATAAATACATATTAAAACACTACATGTATATACATTTTAACTGAGTCGTTAAGTCATCGTTAGTCGTTACATGTAAGTGTTGTTTTGAAACCTTTAGGTTAACGATCTTGTTAAATGTTGTTAACCCAATGTTTATAATAACAAAAGAGATTTTAAATTATTATATTATCATGATATTATGATGTACGAATATCTCTTAATATGATATATATACATTAAATGTCGTTACAACGATAAACGTTACATATATGTCTCGTTTCAAAATCATTAAGTTAGTAGTCTTGTTTTTACATATGTAGTTCATTGTTAATATAATTAATGATATGTTTACTTATCATAATATCATGTTAACTATATATATAACCATATATATGTCATCATATAGTTTTTTTTTTACAAGTTTTAACGTTCGTGAATCACCGGTCAACTTGGGTGGTCAATTGTCTATATGAAATCTATTTCAATTAATCAAGTCTTAACAAGTTTGATTGCTTAACATGTTGGAAACATTTAATCATGTAAACATCAATCTCAATTAATATATATAAACATGGAAAAGTTCGGGTCACTACAGTACCTACCCGTTAAATAAATTTCGTCCCGAAATTTTAAGCTGTTGAAGGTGTTGACGAATCTTCTGGAAATAGATGCGGGTATTTCATCTTCATCTGATCTTCACGCTCCCAGGTGAACTCGGGTCCTCTACGAGCATTCCATCGAACCTTAACAATTGGTATCTTGTTTTGCTTAAGTCTTTTAACCTCACGATCCATTATTTCGACGGGTTCTTCGATGAATTGGAGTTTTTCGTTGATTTGGATTTCATCTAACGGAATAGTGAGATCTTCTTTAGCAAAACATTTCTTCAAATTCGAGACGTGGAAAGTGTTATGTACAGCCGCGAGTTGTTGAGGTAACTCAAGTCGGTAAGCTACTGGTCCGACACGATCAATAATCTTGAATGGTCCAATATACCTTGGATTTAATTTCCCTCGTTTACCAAATCGAACAACGCCTTTCCAAGGTGAAACTTTAAGCATGACCATCTCTCCAATTTCAAATTCTATATCTTTTCTTTTAATGTCAGCGTAGCTCTTTTGTCGACTTTGGGCGGTTTTCAACCGTTGTTGAATTTGGATGATCTTCTCGGTAGTTTCTTGTATAATCTCCGGACCCGTAATCTGTCTATCCCCCACCTCACTCCAACAAATCGGAGACCTGCACTTTCTACCATAAAGTGCTTCAAACGGCGCCATCTCAATGCTTGAATGGTAGCTGTTGTTGTAGGAAAATTCTGCTAACGGTAGATGTCGATCCCAACTGTTTCCGAAATCAATAACACATGCTCGTAGCATGTCTTCAAGCGTTTGTATCGTCCTTTCGCTCTGCCCATCAGTTTGTGGATGATAGGCAGTACTCATGTCTAGACGAGTTCCTAATGCTTGCTGTAATGTCTGCCAGAATCTTGAAATAAATCTGCCATCCCTATCAGAGATAATAGAGATTGGTATTCCATGTCTGGAGACGACTTCCTTCAAATACAGTCGTGCTAACTTCTCCATCTTGTCATCTTCTCTTATTGGTAGGAAGTGTGCTGATTTGGTGAGACGATCAACTATTACCCAAATAGTATCAAAACCACTTGCAGTCCTTGGCAATTTAGTGATGAAATCCATGGTAATGTTTTCCCATTTCCATTCCGGGATTTCGGGTTGTTGAAGTAAACCTGATGGTTTCTGATGCTCAGCTTTGACCTTAGAACACGTCAAACATTCTCCTACGTATTTAGCAACATCGGCTTTCATACCCGGCCACCAAAAATGTTTCTTGAGATCCTTGTACATCTTCCCCGTTCCAGGATGTATTGAGTATCTGGTTTTATGAGCTTCTCTAAGTACCATTTCTCTCATATCTCCAAATTTTGGTACCCAAATCCTTTCAGCCCTATACCGGGTTCCGTCTTCCCGAATATTAAGATGTTTCTCCGATCCTTTGGGTATTTCATCCTTTAAATTTCCCTCTTTTAAAACTCCTTGTTGCGCCTCCTTTATTTGAGTAGTAATGTTATTATGAATCATTATATTCATAGATTTTACTCGAATGGGTTCTCTATCCTTCCTGCTCAAGGCATCGGCTACCACATTTGCCTTCCCCGGGTGGTAACGAATCTCAAAATCGTAATCATTCAATAATTCAATCCACCTACGCTGCCTCATATTCAGTTGTTTCTGATTAAATATGTGTTGAAGACTTTTGTGGTCGGTATATATAATACTTTTGACCCCATATAAGTAGTGCCTCCAAGTCTTTAATGCAAAAACAACCGCGCCTAATTCCAAATCATGCGTCGTATAATTTTGTTCGTGAATCTTCAATTGTCTAGACGCATAAGCAATCACCTTCGTTCGTTGCATTAATACACAACCGAGACCTTGCTTTGATGCGTCACAATAAATCACAAAATCATCATTCCCTTCAGGCAATGACAATATAGGTGCCGTAGTTAGCTTTTTCTTCAATAACTGAAACGCTTTCTCTTGTTCATCATTCCATTCAAATTTCTTCCCTTTATGCGTTAATGCAGTCAAGGGTTTTGCTATTCTGGAAAAGTCTTGGATGAACCTTCTGTAGTAACCAGCTAGTCCTAAAAACTGGCGTATGTGTTTCGGAGTTTTCGGGGTTTCCCACTTTTCAACAGTTTCTATCTTTGCCGGATCCACCTTAATACCTTCTTTGTTCACTATGTGACCGAGGAATTGAACTTCTTCCAACCAAAATGCACACTTTGAAAACTTAGCGTACAATTCTTCCTTCCTCAATACTTCTAACACTTTTCTCAAATGTTCACCGTGTTCTTGGTCATTCTTTGAGTAAATAAGTATGTCATCAATGAAAACAATGACAAACTTGTCAAGGTATGGTCCACACACTCGGTTCATAAGGTCCATGAACACAGCTGGTGCATTAGTTAAACCAAACGGCATGACCATAAACTCGTAATGACCGTAACGTGTTCTGAAAGCAGTCTTTGGAATATCATCTTCTTTCACCCGCATTTGATGATACCCGGAACGTAAGTCAATCTTTGAATAAACAGACGAGCCTTGTAGTTGATCAAATAAGTCGTCGATTCTCGGTAGTGGGTAGCGGTTCTTGATGGTAAGTTTGTTCAACTCTCGGTAGTCGATACACAACCTGAATGTACCATCTTTCTTCTTGACAAACAAAACAGGAGCTCCCCACGGTGATGTGCTTGGTCGAATGAAACCACGCTCTAAAAGTTCTTGTAATTGGCTTTGCAGTTCTTTCATCTCGCTGGGTGCGAGTCTGTAAGGAGCACGAGCTATTGGTGCAGCTCCTGGCACAAGATCTATTTGAAATTCAACGGATCGATGTGGGGGTAATCCCGGTAATTCTTTCGGAAATACATCGGGAAATTCTTTTGCAATGGGAACATCATTGATGCTCTTTTCTTCAGTTTGTACTTTCTCGACGTGTGCTAAAACAGCATAGCAACCTTTTCTTATTAGTTTTTGTGCCTTCAAATTACTAATAAGATGTAGCTTCGTGTTGCCCTTTTCTCCGTACACCATTAAGGGTTTTCCTTTTTCTCGTATAATGCGAATTGCATTTTTGTAACAAACGATCTCCGCTTTCACTTCTTTCAACCAGTCCATACCGATTATCACATCAAAACTCCCTAACTCTACTGGTATCAAATCAATCTTAAATGTTTCGCTAACCAGTTTAATTTCTCGATTCCGACATATATTATCTGCTGAAATTAATTTACCATTTGCTAATTCGAGTAAAAATTTACTATCCAAAGGCGTCAATGGACAACTTAATTTAGCACAAAAATCTCTACTCATATAGCTTCTATCCGCACCCGAATCAAATAAAACGTAAGCAGATTTATTGTCAATAAGAAACGTACCCGTAACAAGCTCCGGGTCTTCCTGTGCCTCTACCGCATTAATATTGAAAACTCTTCCACGGCCTTGTCCATTCGTGTTCTCCTGGTTCGGGCAATTTCTAATAATGTGGCCTGGTTTTTCACATTTATAACAAACTACATTGGCATAACTTGCTCCGACACTACTTGCTCCGCCATTACTCGTTCCGACACCATTTGTTCCTTTCGTTCTATTAACCCCTGGTCCGTAGACCTCACACTTCGCCGCGCTATGACCATTTCTTTTACACTTGTTGCAAAATTTGGTGCAGAACCCTGAGTGATTCTTTTCACACCTTTGGCATAGTTGCTTCTGATTGTTGTTGTTGTTGCGGTTATTATTGTTGTTGGGATGATTGTTGTAGTTGCTGTTGTTGTTGTTGTTGTTGTTGTTGTTGGGCCGTTTGTTGTAGTTGCGATTGATGTTGCGATTGTTGGGATAATTGTTGCGATTATTGTTGTAATTGCTGTTGTTGTTGTATTGGTGATTCTTATCACCGTTTTCCTCCCACTTTCTTTTGACTTGCTTCACATTGGCCTCTTCAGTAGTCTGTTCTTTAATTCTTTCTTCAATCTGGTTCACTAGTTTGTGAGCCATTCTACATGCCTGTTGTATGGAGGCGGGCTCGTGTGAACTTATATCTTCTTGGATTCTTTCCGGTAATCCTTTCACAAACGCGTCGATCTTCTCTTCCTCATCTTCGAATGCTCCCGGACACAATAGGCACAATTCTGTGAATCGTCTTTCGTACGTGGTAATATCAAATCCTTGGGTTCGTAACCCTCTAAGTTCTGTCTTGAGCTTATTGACCTCGGTTCTGGGACGGTACTTCTCGTTCATCAAGTGCTTGAATGATGACCACGGTAGTGCGTACGCATCATCTTGTCCCACTTGCTCTAGATAGGTATTCCACCATGTTAACGCAGAACCTGTGAAGGTATGCGTAGCGTACTTCACTTTGTCCTCTTCAGTACACTTACTTATGGCAAACACCGATTCAACCTTCTCGGTCCACCGTTTCAATCCGATCGGTCCTTCGGTTCCATCAAATTCCAAAGGTTTGCAGGCAGTGAATTCTTTGTAGGTGCATCCTACACGATTTCCTGTACTGCTAGATCCAAGGTTATTGTTGGTATGTAGCGCAGCCTGTACTGCGGCTATGTTTGAAGCTAGAAAAGTACGAAATTCCTCTTCATTCATATTCACGGTGTGTCGAGTAGTCGGTGCCATTTCCTTCAAAATAGTTAAATGGAACAAGTTAATCATACAGAATATTAAGAGTAGTTAATAGTATTTCGTAGCATAATATGAACTCTTTTATAAAAGCTTTTTCTTCATATTAGCGTTTTATAAGTTTAAATTCGGGTAGTACCTACCCGTTAAGTTCATACTTAGTAGCTAATATACAATTCAACTACTACAATTCTATATGAAAAACTGATTATAATAATATTTCGCGTTCAAACTTTTATACAATATTTTACAAACTTACAATACCGCTTATTTTACATAAAGCATGAAATATAGCACACAATAACTTTGATACAAGATAGTTGTGAAGACAATTCTAGCTAGTACACAAGTCGTTCAGCAAAGGCAATAAATACACGTAATTCATACGTCCAGAAACAAGTCATGCATTCTGGTTTTACTAGGACTACTTCCCATCCTTGGTCTTGTGCAACATAACCGTTATGGCCGTTGATAAGACAGCGTGTTAAATATTATAATATATATTTTATTATATTAAAATGATATAGACACTTTCCACGTCTCGAATTTAAAGAAATGTTTTGCTAAAGAAGATCTCACTATTCCGTTAGATGAAATCCAAATCAACGAAAAACTTCAATTCATCGAAGAACCCGTCGAAATAATGGATCGTGAGGTTAAAAGACTTAAGCAAAACAAGATACCAATTGTTAAGGTTCGATGGAATGCTCGTAGAGGACCCGAGTTCACCTGGGAGCGTGAAGATCAGATGAAGAAGAAATACCCGCATCTATTTCCAGAAGATTCGTCAACACCTTCAACAGCTTAAAATTTCGGGGCGAAATTTATTTAACGGGTAGGTACTGTAGTGACCCGAACTTTTCCATGTTTATATATATTAACTGAGATTGATGTTTACATGATTAAATGTTTCCAACATGTTAAGCAATCAAACTTGTTAAGACTTGATTAATTGAAATAGGTTTCATATAGACAATTGACCACCCAAGTTGACCGGTGATTCACGAACGTTAAAACTTGTAAAAAACTATATGATGACATATATATGGTTATATATATAGTTAACATGATATTATGATAAGTAAACATATCATTAATTATATTAACAATGAACTACATATGTAAAAACAAGACTACTAACTTAATGATTTTGAAACGAGACATATATGTAACGTTTATCGTTGTAACGACATTTAATGTATATATATCATATTAAGAGATATTCGTACATCATAATATCATAATAATATAATAATTTAAAATCTCTTTTGTTATTATAAACATTGGGTTAACAACATTTAACAAGATCGTTAACCTAAAGGTTTCAAAACAACACTTACATGTAACGACTAACGATGACTTAACGACTCAGTTAAAATGTATATACATGTAGTGTTTTAATATGTATTTATACACTTTTGAAAGACTTCAATACACTTATCAAAATACTTCTACTTAACAAAAATGCTTACAATTACATTCTCGTTCAGTTTCATCAACAATTCTACTCGTATGCACCCGTATTCGTACTCGTACAATACACAGCTTTTAGATGTATGTACTATTGGTATATACACTCCAATGATCAGCTCTTAGCAGCCCATGTGAGTCACCTAACACATGTGGGAACCATCATTTGGCAACTAGCATGAAATATCTCATAAGATTACAAAAATATGAGTAATCATTCATGACTTATTTACATGAAAACAAAATTACATATCCTTTATATCTAATCCATACACCAACGACCAAAAACACCTACAAACACTTTCATTCTTCAATTTTCTTCATCTAATTGAACTCTCTCAAGTTCTATCTTCAAGTTCTAAGTGTTCTTCATAAATTCCAAAAGTTCTAGTTTCATAAAATCAAGAATACTTTCAAGTTTGCTAGCTCACTTCCAATCTTGTAAGGTGATCATCCAACCTCAAGAAATCTTTGTTTCTTACAGTAGGTTATCATTCTAATACAAGGTAATAATCATATTCAAACTTTGGTTCAATTTCTATAACTATAACAATCTTATTTCAAGTGATGATCTTACTTGAACTTGTTTTCGTGTCATGATTTTGCTTCAAGAACTTTGAGCCATCCAAGGATCCATTGAAGCTAGATCCATTTTTATCTTTTCCAGTAGGTTCATCCAAGGAACTTAAGGTAGTAATGATGTTCATAACATCATTCAATTCATACATATAAAGCTATCTTATTCGAAGGTTTAAACTTGTAATCACTAGAACATAGTTTAGTTAATTCTAAACTTGTTCGCAAACAAAAGGATTAAAATTATATATATTATATAAAATATCTATTATATAATATATATTTTATTACTAATATTTAAAAATATTATATATTAATATATTTTATTATAATATCAAGCAGAATATATTGTATAATAATAATTTTGCTATGGTCGAATCGGTGTTTGCCATAAGTAAGTGTACTGAAGAGGACAAAGTAAAGTACGCTACGCATACCTTCACAGGTTCTGCGTTAACATGGTGGAATACCTATCTAGAGCAAGTGGGACAAGACGATGCGTACGCACTACCGTGGTCAGCATTCAAGCACTTGATGAACGAGAAGTACCGTCCCAGAACCGAGGTCAATAAGCTCAAGACAGAACTTAGAGGGTTACGAACCCAAGGATTTGATATTACCACGTACGAAAGACGATTCACAGAATTGTGCCTATTGTGTCCGGGAGCATTCGAAGATGAGGAAGAGAAGATCGACGCGTTTGTGAAAGGATTACCGGAAAGAATCCAAGAAGATATAAGTTCACACGAGCCCGCCTCCATACAACAGGCATGTAGAATGGCTCACAAACTCGTGAACCAAATTGAAGAAAGAATTAAAGAACAGACTGCTGAAGAGGCCAATGTGAAGCAAGTAAAAAGAAAGTGGGAGGAAAACGGTGATAAGAATCACCAATACAACAACAACAGCAATTACAACAATAATCGCAACAATTATCCCAACAATCGCAACATCAATCGCAACTACAACAAACGGCCCAACAACAACAACAACAACAACAACAACAGCAACTACAACAATCATCCCAACAACAATAATAACCGCAACAACAACAACAATCAGAAGCAGCTATGCCAAAGGTGTGAAAAGAATCACTCGGGGTTCTGCACCAAATTTTGCAACAAGTGTAAAAGAAATGGTCATAGCGCGGCGAAGTGTGAGGTCTACGGACCAGGGGTTAATAGAACGAAAGGAACAAATGGTGTCGGAACGAGTAATGGCGGAGCAAGTAGTGTCGGAGCAAGTTATGCCAATGTAGTTTGTTATAAATGTGGAAAACCAGGCCACATTATTAGAAATTGCCCGAACCAGGAGAACACGAATGGACAAGGCCGTGGAAGAGTTTTCAATATTAATGCGGCAGAGGCACAGGAAGACCCGGAGCTTGTTACGGGTACGTTTCTTATTGACAATAAATCTGCTTACGTTTTATTTGATTCGGGTGCGGATAGAAGCTATATGAGTAGACATTTTTGTGCTAAATTAAGTTGTCCATTGACGCCTTTGGATAGTAAATTTTTACTCGAATTAGCAAATGGTAAATTAATTTCAGCAGATAATATATGTCGGAATCGAGAAATTAAACTGGTTAGCGAAACATTTAAGATTGATTTGATACCAGTAGAGTTAGGAAGTTTTGATGTGATAATCGGTATGGACTGGTTGAAAGAAGTGAAAGCGGAGATCGTTTGTTACAAAAATGCAATTCGCATTATACGAGAAAAAGGAAAACCCTTAATGGTGTACGGAGAAAAGGGCAACACGAAGCTACATCTTATTAGTAATTTGAAGGCACAAAAACTAATAAGAAAAGGTTGCTATGCTGTTCTAGCACACGTCGAGAAAGTACAAACTGAAGAAAAGAGCATCAATGATGTTCCCGTAGCAAAAGAATTTCCTGATGTATTTCCGAAAGAATTACCGGGATTACCCCCACATCGATCCGTTGAATTTCAAATAGATCTTGTACCAGGAGCTGCACCAATAGCTCGTGCTCCTTACAGACTCGCACCCAGCGAGATGAAAGAACTACAAAGCCAATTACAAGAACTTTTAGAGCGTGGTTTCATTCGACCAAGCACATCACCGTGGGGAGCTCCTGTTTTGTTTGTCAAGAAGAAAGATGGTACATTCAGGTTGTGTATCGACTACCGAGAGTTGAACAAACTTACCATCAAGAACCGTTACCCACTACCGAGAATCGATGACTTATTTGATCAACTACAAGGCTCGTCTGTTTATTCAAAGATTGACTTACGTTCCGGGTATCATCAAATGCGGGTGAAAGAAGATGATATTCCAAAGACTGCTTTCAGGACACGTTACGGTCATTACGAGTTTATGGTCATGCCGTTTGGTTTAACTAATGCACCAGCTGTGTTCATGGACCTTATGAACCGAGTGTGTGGACCATACCTTGACAAGTTTGTCATTGTTTTCATTGATGACATACTTATTTACTCAAAGAATGACCAAGAACACGGTGAACATTTGAGAAAGGTGTTAGAAGTATTGAGGAAGGAATATATTAATATTATAATATATTAGTAATATTATTATCAATTATATACTTAATGATATTTTAAAATTATTAATACTTGATATTTATAAGGTTAAACTATAATATTATTACAATATCAAATTTAAATAAACTATACTAATATATAAAATATAATAATAAAATATATTAAAATTAATATCAAATATATAAATCCGTATAATTAATTTAAATATTTGAGCAAACTACGAAGGAGTCTCTGAACAAATCACAAGGACTAAACTTGTACATTAAGAATCCTGATGATTCTGTTTCTGATGAAATATTTAGCGAATATCTTGCTCCTTAAATGCTCTAAATCATCGTGAATGAATTTTTTTCATCACAATTTGATTCTAAAATTCTATAATATCATCGAATCTTTCATTATAAATATCCTCGATATTTCTGAAAATATTTTCATAACTATTCTTATCTGAAATCATTTATCTCTTCGCGTTGTCAGTGTTACATCATATAAGAAACTGTTTAGTTTCTATATTCTGTAAACTTTCTAGTTTAAACTATGAATATTTTTGAAGTAGTGTTGGGAACTGATGCATGAGTTAGTATAATATAATGACACTTGATCAACGTGATTATATTACAGTAAGTCATGCTGAGTTTCTAATGGAACGTGATGATTCACAGATCAAAACGTCATCATGTGCCATGTTACACGACTCTTACATTCTATCTAACCTCTAAACATATCAAGAACATATTATCTTGATAGTTCTATCTTTTTCCTTGAATTCCGAAAATCCACCATGACTATGTCAAAAGTTAAGACGAAACTTTTTACTCTTTTGTGATAGCTTCACTCGTACGCTTCGCATGATCGAATAGTTTTATCTATATTAATCAATAATGATAAAACTCTATTTATCAACTCATATTCGTCATGAAAACATTTTTATTGTTAGCCATGACGACCTCACTCAAATTTCGGGACGAAATTTCTTTAACAGGTAGGTACTGTAGTGACCCGGAAAATTTCGACTAATTTTGAACCAAACTCTCGATACGATTTAATATCTTTGACACGATAAGCAAAGTCTGTTAGGTTGTGTCTCAAAAATTTTGAACTTTTCATATATTTATTTGACCTTCGACTGCTCTCGACGATTCACGAATAATTAATTGTAAATAGATATGTGTGTATGTATATATAAATAATAATTCGAAATAAAATTTGATGTATTATATGTTGTTGTTATTAAAAATTAATAAGATAAAAATAGGATATTATAATGATTATTATTTAAAATATATCTATATATATAAATAAAGTATATTAAAAATGATTGTAATACTCGTTAGACGCTTCGATTATTAATTAGAGAAACTTAAATCAAACTTATGTGATTTAAAATAAACGGTAATCCGAAAATGAGTTCTATAAATTTTAGGCTTACTAAAAATGTATTTAGGATCTAGTTATTTAATTTTAACACTTTTTATATTTCACCCATAAATGAGAGGGACAGTTGATGTAATTTTTATTTAATAAATTAAGGATCGAATTTTATACCATAATGACCAAAATAAATAAAACTATTTAATTTAAAATTTTGAGATTTTTCCGAAGACTTTTATCCGTCACTAATTATCAATGGGACACGATATATTATCCATATTAAAATCGTTTTAAGTAACAATCGAGTTAATAATGAAAATGTAAATTTAAATATGCAAGTTAATATGTATCATATGAATTATTTACTTATACTACATCATGATCAATAAATAAATAATAATTGATGAGATAAAATAGATATGTGGTATCTATATGACTTAGTGATCAAAATTAAATAAATACTAAAAATATTGAGATTTTTAAATAGATGTGAAGTTACTAATTGAAAAGGGTCAAGCCCATGTTGTCAAGACGTAAGTTTTTTGGTTTCATATTATCGTGATTTCGTGATTTTCGCAATTGAACGCGTCATTATTATATACTATCTATAGTCATTATATAAATATCCCATCTATTCTATCACCATAATATTATATTGTCAAAGATAAAACTTTAAAATAATCACAATAATAAAGCTAGAAGAAAAGGCCAATGAATCCAGCTATAATCCATAACCAACCTAATCACATCCCCTTTTTATTCCGGACCCATCTATAGTTAATACATGACTTTTTGCTCGGCATATTTGTGTACCTCTAATTCATCTTTTATACTATTTTTTTTATATAAAGTGCATATATAAATATAAGGTATATGTACACCAACAACAAATATAGCCAACAATCTAATGAACTAAGAATCCATTCAATCAAAGAAATCAGAGAGAGTCCAGGAGACGACGAGATGCCTACGAGAACACTTAACCCTTACACGTTGGCCTTCGGTTCCATGCGAGTTCGTTTTGAAGGTTGTACGTTTGAGAAACAAAATGATCAGTCATGAAGTTAATATTAATTATTTTGTTTTAAACCTCTAACACCTCCGGCCACCAACTCCGACGAACCACCATCTTAAACCCATGAAGAACCACCATTAACGCCACCCTTTACAACCACCATGGTGTCACCATCTCTTTTCTTTGTTTCTGTTTCTTGTGCGCCAACATCACTACCTTCTTTATATTTTTTTTCCAATCGATCACAACCATGAACAAACCATTACCTTATTATTTTCTTCTTCCATTGTGAGCTATCATGTTCATCCTCACCACCGAGAACCCAGAACCCACAATTACGTTACACCACCTTCAACAACAAAAAAAGTTTCGGTTAGGTGTCACGTAAGCTGTGACGTAGTAGGTCACCTCCAAGTATTCATGGATTGACTCGGTCGACTTCAAGTCTAAGGGTTAACCGGCTTCCTATTCAACTAGGGTAAGTCTACTTTTTGAAACATTTAAATTTCGTATCTTGAATAAAAGAGACTAGCTAGCCTAATAAAGTTATCGAGCAAAATACATTAATGAATAATTATAATGCAAATTGTAGAATATATTAATCATCAAATTAAATGTAGATCTTAATACCAAAAGGTATACATCTTAAATGTACGTAAAAAAAAATTCATCATGTTTAGGTTTGAGTTTTGTCATACTATCATCGACTAATTTTAAACTTAAGAATGTTTCAAACGAGAGCGTTTAGAGACTAGATTTGTCATTGAGATAAATAAAAGTGTTGTATGATAATGATCATTTAAAACTTAACATGTACGAATATAATGAAGGAAATGAAACCATGATTTTATGTAAATAATAAAAATGAAGGAGACGATGAATAGTTCTGGGTTTAGTTTTTGAAGAAGATGGAAACTGAAAATATGTTAAAAGAATTTAAAATCCTAAATGAATCAGAAAGTAAGCAATGGTTCAATGGTTAGGGTGTTATCAGGTTAATAAGAGGTCCTGAGTTCGAATCTAGGCCACTGCAAAAAAATTTTTCTAAATAACAAAAGAAGCTGTTGGGTTTATTAATAAATTGAACTAGTCCATCTAGAGCGGGCTTCTTGATCAAGTGGGTTAATTAAAATGGTGATGGATCGAATTAGTATTGGGCCAATTAGATTTGAAGATGGACTTGATATTTAGGCCTGTTATAAATAGAATTGGATTAGGGATAAATAGATTTAAGGAAGTAATTAAATCAGAAAATCGAAATAGCTTACATGGTTAGGGGTGATTGTGGTTAAACGAGAGGTCGTGGGTTCGAACCCCGGTTGTGACATAATTTTTTTAGAAATAGAAGAAGAAAGGGAAAACAGGAAGAAAAGGGGGTTATATAAATATAAGAATCATATTAATTAGAAAATAAAACAGACAGAGCTTTGGTTAAGGATGTTATCGGGTTAGCGGGATGTCGCGGGTTTAAGCCTGGACTTGGGTATTTTTTTTTTTGGACTACTTCTTTGAGGTAGTTTACTTATTATTATTATTATTATTATTATTATTATTATTATTATTATTATTATTATTATTATTATTATTATTATTATTATTATTATTATTATTATTATTATTATTATTATCATCATCATCATCATCATCATCATCATTTTTATGTAAGTAGTATTATTATTGAAACTAATTAATTTTTTTTATATATAAATTATCATTTTTATTATTAGAACTATCATTATTATTATTATTATTAGAATTATCATTATTTTTATCATTATTATTTTTATTATCATTTTTATTATTTCTAACACTAATATTATTATTATTTTTATCATTATTATTATTAGTATTATTAATATATCAAATAAAGATTTTTTATATAAAAATATATTATTTACATAAAACATAACTATATTAATATGTTTGTAATAAATATTAATTATCTATTTAATGTATAAAAAAATATAGTTAATTTAGTTATTAATGAAACGAACAAGTTACTAAAATAACAAATAATAATAATACCTAGATTTGTTCAATTACAATTATATGTGTTAATATATATATATATAATTGATATAGGTTCGTGAATCCGAGGTCAACCCTGCATTGTTCAGTTTCGTCGTATGAATATTTTTACTACAAAATATTGTAGAGTGAGTTTCATTTGATCCCTTTTTCTCTTTACATTTTTGGGACTGAGAATACATGCGCTGTTTTTACAACTGCTTTATTAAATGCTTTTGAAATATATTTTGAACTGCGAATACATGAAATGCTTTTATAAATGTTTGACGAGATAGACACAAGCAAAACATTCCTCGAATGAATTATTATGTAGACAGAAGTTCTGCGGATTATTATTGAATTATGTGGACATGATAATTGCCACCATTGAATTATGTGGACATGATAATTGCCACCATTGAATTATGTGGACATGATAATTGCCACCAGTTGATGTGAATGTTATATATCGAGAGAATGATTTTATACACAGGTTATGTGTATGTTATTTTTGTGCACAAGATATGTGTACGGTTACTATGATTTAGGAAAATGGTTTCATACACGAGAAAGATGTACTGTATTTAAAAGATATAGCATGTACATTACAGGTGGGTATAGGATTCGGGCCCATTTGTACCATGCAGCATTTAAATCTTGTGGTCTATCAAAATGATGAATTTTATTTTTTATGATAAACTTATGAACTCACCAACCTTTTGGTTGACACTTGAAAGCATGTTTATTCTCAGGTATGAAAGAAATCTTTCGCTGTGCATTTGCTCATATTAGAGATATTAATTGGAGTCATTCATGACATATTTCAAAAGACGTTGCATTCGAGTCATCGAGTTCATCAAGATTATTATTAAGTCAACTATAGTTGGATGTATTATGAAATGGTATGCATGTCGTCAACTTTCGATGTAAATGAAAGTTTGTCTTTTAAAAACGAATGTAATGTTTGTAAAATGTATCATATAGAGGTCAAGTACCTCGCGATGTAACCAAATGTAATGTATTCGTCCAGATGGATTAGGACGGGTCGTTAGAGTTGGTATCAGAGCGGTGGTCTTAGTGAACCAGGTCTTGCATTAGTGTGTCTGACTGATAGTTGTTTAGATGCATTAGTGGGTCTGGACTTCGACTGTGTCTGCATGTCAAAAGTTTTGCTTATCATTTCGTGTCGAAAATTTATTTGCTTATCATCCTTAAAGTCTAGACACGTCTTACTGCCTCTATTGTATAGACAGTGTATAGATAAATTCATATCTTAGCGTATCTGCTACTTCATATCTTAGCATATCTGTTACTGTAACTTTGCCTGTTGTATTCCGTAGATTCCTCCGTAACTTATGGGATTTTAGTATTATATATGCATATGTAAATTATGTACTGCAGGGTACTAATCTATATCTTTTAATCTATTTCTTATCGAAAATTCTTCATCTGATCGTACAGGATGAATCCCTAAACCAGTTCGAGTCCCTCAGATTCCGATAGCTATTCCGATAGTTATTCCGACAACTATTCTGACATGGATGTTCACCTAAGCTCCAGAAGAAGCGTCACCAGAATGAATCAGCCAATCAACCATCCCCAATTCATCTGATGAGTTCGTAGTCGACTTAATCATTGAAGATGAGAATAAGTTGATCCTTTCCACCAACCGAATTCACCTCTTGACAATGAACCTGAAGCGTTTACCGGCGAACCTGTTCGAGACACCATTTTCAGTCTCATTTCCAGGGTAACTCGACAAGATTATATTCTATCCACAATTCTGAACCTTATTCATCCGCTCGTTCCGACCGACAATCATCCTGGAGTAATAAGTCAATGAACTTCGCGATTAAAAAAAAACAATTTGGAGAATATGGTGCAAAAAGTACCAGCTTCAGCAACATCACCTGCATCAACAGTACAACCAACAACATAAGTTTCAACATTACATGCTCAACACCTCATTCTGTACCTCGAGTACAATCATCGTTCTACGAATCATTCTACATCATTTATCTTCGTTCGACATGGCAATTATATAATCTTTAATGTTTTAGAGATTATATATTCTTATTCTAACGGTAAATCAAATAAGTCTAATATCATATTGACTTATTAAATCCATGATTACATCTGAGGAAAATATATATGCAAGTATATTTTCATAAAGATTGGAATTAAAAATTCTTTTGTACAAACTTTTAACGGTGAAAATATTTTAACGGGTAGGTAATACCCGAAGAATATTTAGATTTCACATTAATAAATTACATTGTACGTTCTTCGAATCTGATCCAACAGTCATTTACTATACTACTTACATCCACCGTTATACGTATCCGCTCACCGCATAATAACTATTTTCATTCAAATTCAATTTCATATTTGGATTTGGCCTATCAGAATCCAACAAGTGGCATAATGAAGAAATAATAGACACAATAAAAATTGATTAGAAACAGACTAATTAACAATATTAAATTTTATTAAGAAACCACGCTAACAAGATCCTAGCTAACTGTTCCTAGCTAACTGGTTACATTTTATTTATCACAATTTAATTATCGCAATTTACATTCTTGCAATTTTATTTATCGTCATTTAATTTTTGTTATTTATTTTACGCACTTTATTTATCGTTATTCTGTTATTTACGCATTTTAAATATCGGGACACGTATATAATGTTTTGACATATCATATCGACCCATATATATATATATATATATATATATATATATATATATATATATATATATATATATATATATATAGTTTGAGTTGTGATCGAGTCTGAGACGTATACGGGTCACGATACGTATTAATTAATTCGAATATTATATATTAAACTATATATGAATTACTGGACTGTTACTGTGGACTATCCACTGTGGACTACCAACACTGGACAATTAAAATGAATTAAAATATTGATTATAACATATGAAACTAAACAAGTCTTCAAGTTTGCCACTTGATTTCATTTTAAACCTCATTTGTATCTTGACGATTATAATCTGCGTTCAAACATTTCAAGATTCTTGAAAACACCTCAATCGAGAGGATGAACCAACCGCACTTCATCTACGGAAGAAAAGATTGATGCATGTAGTTATGCGCCTGAAAAACTCTCAGAAACTGAGTAAACGTTTAACACGTATCTGTGCTAGCTCCTTTGGCGTTGTTATTACCGAAAATAACTTTGCAATCTCTTTCCAAATTAGCCAATTTTGTCACAGCTCCAACAAGTCAACTTCAATTTTTCGTTTGAAACAACCTTATTATAACCTTGATATATATGTGTGCTCTTTTATTGTTACCGGGGAACTTTTTATATTTCATCATATTACCAGTAGACGTACCGGCAACCTCATTGCTCCTTGACTTAAATCTCTTCGACAAAACACTATATTTATCTATTGAAGTCTTATCATGAACTCATCAGCATCTTGTAACGAGAATTGCCATATCAATTACCGGGAATCAGCAAATCTGAATTGTGAGTCTCGCAACGTTTCCACATCAACAGTTATATGTATCCATATAACATTTATCTCTTAGAACTATGATCTTTCATTCTGAAATTCTGAAAAGCACCCAGTCTGCGAATTAATGCTCTGAATTTTGAAAAGTTGAATGAAGCAACAAAAACTGTAAATGACCTCAACAGCCAAAAGTTGATGATAAAGAATTGTATGTTGGCAAAGCTCAGAAAAAGTTTAAGTTTATTAAGTCAGCTGTCCTCGTTAGTAACCTACAACTAGTTGTCCACAGTTAGATGTACAGAAATAAATCGATAAATATTATCTTGAATCAATCCACGACCCAGTGTATACGTATCTCAGTATTGATCACAACTCAAACTATATATATTTTGGAATCAACCTCAACCCTGTATAGCTAACTCCAACATTCACATATAGAGTGTCTATGGTTGTTCCGAAATATATATAGATGTGTCGACATGATAGGTCGAAACATTGTATACGTGTCTATGGTATCTCAAGATTACATAATATATAATACAAGTTGATTAAGTTATGGTTGGAATAGATTTGTTACCAATTTTCACGTAGCTAAAATGAGAAAAATTATCCAATCTTGTTTTACCCATAACTTCTTCATTTTAAATCCGTTTTGAGTGAATCAAATTGCTATGGTTTCATATTGAACTCTATTTTATGAATCTAAACAAAAAAAGTATAGGTTTCTAGTCGGAAAAATAAGTTACAAGTCGTTTTTGTAAAGGTAGTCATTTCAGTCGAAAGAACGACGTCTAGATGACCATTTTAGAAAACATACTTCCACTTTGAGTTTAACCATAATTTTTGGATATAGTTTCATGTTCATAATAAAAATCATTTTCTCAGAATAACAACTTTTAAATCAAAGTTTATCATAGTTTTTAATTAACTAACCCAAAACAGCCCGCGGTGTTACTAAGACGGCGTAAATCCGGTTTTACGGTGTTTTTCGTGTTTCCAGGTTTTAAATCATTAAGTTAGCATATCATATAGATATAGAACATGTGTTTAGTTGATTTTAAAAGTCAAGTTAGAAGGATTAACTTTTGTTTGCGAAATAGTTTAGAATTAACTAAACTATGTTCTAGTGATTACAAGTTTAAACCTTCGAATAAGATAGCTTTATATGTATGAATCGAATGATGTTATGAACATCATTACTACCTTAAGTTCCTTGGATGAACCTACTGGAAAAGAGAAAAATGGATCTAGCTTCAATGGATCCTTGGATGGCTCAAAGTTCTTGAAGCAAAATCATGACACGAAAACAAGTTCAAGTAAGATCATCACTTGAAATAAGATTGTTATAGTTATAGAAATTGAACCAAAGTTTGAATATGATTATTACCTTGTATTAGAATGATAACCTACTGTAAGAAACAAAGATTTCTTGAGGTTGGATGATCACCTTACAAGATTGGAAGTGAGCTAGCAAACTTGAAAGTATTCTTGATTTTATGAAACTAGAACTTTTGGAATTTATGAAGAACACTTAGAACTTGAAGATAGAACTTGAGAGAGTTCAATTAGATGAAGAAAATTGAAGAATGAAAGTGTTTGTAGGTGTTTTTGGTCGTTGGTGTATGGATTAGATATAAAGGATATGTAATTTTGTTTTCATGTAAATAAGTCATGAATGATTACTCATATTTTTGTAATCTTATGAGATATTTCATGCTAGTTGCCAAATGATGGTTCCCACATGTGTTAGGTGACTCACATGGGCTGCTAAGAGCTGATCATTGGAGTGTATATACCAATAGTACATACATCTAAAAGCTGTGTATTGTACGAGTACGAATACGGGTGCATACGAGTAGAATTGTTGATGAAACTGAACGAGAATGTAATTGTAAGCATTTTTGTTAAGTAGAAGTATTTTGATAAGTGTATTGAAGTCTTTCAAAAGTGTATAAATACATATTAAAACACTACATGTATATACATTTTAACTGAGTCGTTAAGTCATCGTTAGTCGTTACATGTAAGTGTTGTTTTGAAACCTTTAGGTTAACGATCTTGTTAAATGTTGTTAACCCAATGTTTATAATAACAAAAGAGATTTTAAATTATTATATTATCATGATATTATGATGTACGAATATCTCTTAATATGATATATATACATTAAATGTCGTTACAACGATAAACGTTACATATATGTCTCGTTTCAAAATCATTAAGTTAGTAGTCTTGTTTTTACATATGTAGTTCATTGTTAATATAATTAATGATATGTTTACTTATCATAATATCATGTTAACTATATATATAACCATATATATGTCATCATATAGTTTTTTTTTTTACAAGTTTTAACGTTCGTGAATCACCGGTCAACTTGGGTGGTCAATTGTCTATATGAAATCTATTTCAATTAATCAAGTCTTAACAAGTTTGATTGCTTAACATGTTGGAACTATCTTCAAGTGATATAAGTTAGAATATGCATGAACAAGAGAAAGCGTTTCAGTTATTGAAGAAAAAGCTAACTACGGCACCTATATTGTCATTGCCTGAAGGGAATGATGATTTTGTGATTTATTGTGATGCATCAAAGCAAGGTCTCGATTGTGTATTAATGCAACGAACGAAGGTGATTGCTTATGCGTCTAGACAATTGAAGATTCACGAACAAAATTATACGACGCATGATTTGGAATTAGGCGCGGTTGTTTTTGCATTAAAGACTTGGAGGCACTACTTATATGGGGTCAAAAGTATTATATATACCGACCACAAAAGTCTTCAACACATATTTAATCAGAAACAGCTGAATATGAGGCAGCGTAGGTGGATTGAATTATTGAATGATTACGACTTTGAGATTCGTTACCACCCGGGGAAGGCAAATGTGGTAGCCAATGCCTTGAGCAGGAAGGACAGAGAACCCATTCGAGTAAAATCTATGAATATAATGATTCATAATAACCTTACTACTCAAATAAAGGAGGCGCAACAAGGAGTTTTAAAAGAGGGAAATTTAAAGGATGAAATACCCAAAGGATCGAAGAAGCATCTTAATATTCGGGAAGACGGAACCCGGTATAGGGCTGAAAGGATTTGGGTACCAAAATTTGGAGATATGAGAGAAATGGTACTTAGGGAAGCTCATAAAACCAGATACTCAATACATCCTGGAACGGGGAAGATGTACAAGGATCTCAAGAAACATTTTTGGTGGCCGGGTATGAAAGCCGATGTTGCTAAATACGTAGGAGAATGTTTGACGTGTTCTAAGGTCAAAGCTGAGCATCAGAAACCATCAGGTCTACTTCAACAACCCGAAATCCCGGAATGGAAATGGGAAAACATTACCATGGATTTCATCACTAAATTGCCAAGGACTGCAAGTGGTTTTGATACTATTTGGGTAATAGTTGACCGTCTCTCCAAATCAGCACACTTCTTGCCAATAAGAGAAGATGACAAGATGGAGAAGTTAGCACGACTGTATTTGAAGGAAGTCATCTCCAGACATGGAATACCAATCTCTATTATCTCTGATAGGGATGGCAGATTTATTTCAAGATTCTGGCAGACATTACAGCAAGCATTAGGAACTCGTCTAGACATGAGTACTGCCTATCATCCACAAACTGATGGGCAGAGCGAAAGGACGATACAAACGCTTGAAGACATGCTACGAGCATGTGTTATTGATTTCGGAAACAGTTGGGATCGACATCTACCGTTAGCAGAATTTTCCTACAACAACAGCTACCATTCAAGCATTGAGATGGCGCCGTTTGAAGCACTTTATGGTAGAAAGTGCAGGTCTCCGATTTGTTGGAGTGAAGTGGGGGATAGACAGATTACGGGTCCGGAGATTATACAAGAAACTACCGAGAAGATCATCCAAATTCAACAACGGTTGAAAACCGCCCAAAGTCGACAAAAGAGCTACGCTGACATTAAAAGAAAAGATATAGAATTTGAAATTGGAGAGATGGTCATGCTTAAAGTTGCACCTTGGAAAGGCGTTGTTCGATTTGGTAAACGAGGGAAATTAAATCCAAGGTATATTGGACCATTCAAGATTATTGATCGTATCGGACCAGTAGCTTACCGACTAGAGTTACCTCAACAACTCGCGGCTGTACATAACACTTTCCACGTCTCGAATTTAAAGAAATGTTTTTCTAAAGAAGATCTCACTATTCCGTTAGATGAAATCCAAATCAACGAAAAACTTCAATTCATCGAAGAACCCGTCGAAATAATGGATCGTGAGGTTAAAAGACTTAAGCAAAACAAGATACCAATTGTTAAAGTTCGATGGAATGCTCGTAGAGGACCTGAGTTCACCTGGGAGCGTGAAGATCAGATGAAGAAGAAATACCCGCATCTATTTCCAGAAGATTCGTCAACACCTTCAACAGCTTAAAATTTCGGGACGAAATTTATTTAACGGGTAGGTACTGTAGTGACCCGAACTTTTCCATGTTTATATATATTAATTGAGATTGATATTTACATGATTAAATGTTTCCAACATGTTAAGCAATCAAACTTGTTAAGACTTGATTAATTGAAATAGGTTTCATATAGACAATTGACCACCCAAGTTCACCGGTGATTCACGAACGTTAAAACTTGTAAAAACTATATGATGACATATATATGGTTATATATATAGTTAACATTATATTATGATAAGTAAACATATCATTAAGTATATTAACAATGAACTACATATGTAAAAACAAGACTACTAACTTAATGATTTTGAAGCGAGACATATATGTAACGATTATCGTTGTAACGACATTTAATGTATATATATCATATTAAGAGATATTCGTACATCATAATATCATGATAATATAATAATTTAAAATCTCTTTTGATATTATAAACATTGGGTTAACAACATTTAACAAGATCGTTAACCTAAAGGTTTCAAAACAACATTTACATGTAACGACTAACGATGACTTAACGACTCAGTTAAAATGTATATACATGTAGTGTTTTAATATGTATTTATACACTTTTGAAAGACTTCAATACACTTATCAAAATACTTCTACTTAACAAAAATGCTTACAATTACATCCTCGTTCAGTTTCATCAACAATTCTACTCGTATGCACCCGTATTCGTACTCGTACAATACACAGCTTTTAGATGTATGTACTATTGGTATATACACTCCAATGATCAGCTCTTAGCAGCCCATGTGAGTCACCTAACACATGTGGGAACCATCATTTGGCAACTAGCATGAAATATCTCATAAAATTACAAAAATATGAGTAATCATTCATGACTTATTTACATGAAAACAAAATTACATATCCTTTATATCTAATCCATACACCAACGACCAAAAACACCTACAAACACTTTCATTCTTCAATTTTATTCATCTAATTGATCTCTCTCAAGTTCTATCTTCAAGTTCTAAGTGTTCTTCATAAACTCCAAAAGTTCTAGTTTCATAAAATCAAGAATACTTTCAAGTTTGCTAGCTCACTTCCAATCTTGTAAGGTGATCATCCAACCTCAAGAAATCTTTGTTTCTTACAGTAGGTTATCATTCTAATACAAGGTAATAATCATATTCAAACTTTGGTTCAATTTCTATAACTATAACAATCTTATTTCAAGTGATGATCTTACTTGAACTTGTTTTCGTGTCATGATTCTGCTTCAAGAACTTCGAGCCATCCAAGGATCCATTGAAGCTAGATCCATTTTTCTCTTTTCCAGTAGATTTATCCAAGGAACTTAAGGTAGTAATGATGTTCATAACATCATTCGATTCATACATATAAAGCTATCTTATTCGAAGGTTTAAATTTGTAATCACTAGAACATAGTTTAGTTAATTCTAAACTTGTTCGCAAACAAAAGTTAATCCTTCTAACTTGACTTTTAAAATCAACTAAACACATGTTCTATATCTATATGATATGCTAACTTAATGATTTAAAACCTGGAAACACGAAAAACACTGTAAAACCGAATTTACGCCGTCGTAGTAACACCGCGGGCTGTTTTGGGTTAGTTAATTAAAAACTATGATAAACTTTGATTTTAAAGTTGTTATTCTGAGAAAATGATTTTTATTATGAACATGAAACTATATCCAAAAATTATGATTAAACTCAAAGTGGAAGTATGTTTTCTAAAATGGTCATCTAGACGTCGTTCTTTCGACTGAAATGACTACCTTTACAAAAATGACTTGTAACTTATTTTTCCGACTACAAACCTATACTTTTCTGTTTAGATTCATAAAATAGAGTTCAATATGAAACCATATCAATTTGATTCACTCAAAACGGATTTAAAATGAAGAAGTTATGGGTAAAACAAGATTGGATAATTTTTCTCATTTTAGCTACGTGAAAATTGGTAACAAATCTATTCCAACCATAACTTAATCAACTTGTGTTGTATATTATGTAATCTTGAGATACCATAGACACGTATACAATGTTTCGACCTATCATGTCGACACATCTATATATATTTCGGAACAACCATAGACACTCTATATGTGAATGTTGGAGTTAGCTATACAGGGTTGAGGTTGATTCCAAAATATATATAGTTTGAGTTGTGATCAATACTGAGATACGTATACACTGGGTCGTGGATTGATTCAAGATAATATTTATCGATTTATTTCTGTACATCTAACTGTGGACAACTAGTTGTAGGTTACTAACGAGGACAGCTGACTTAATAAACTTAAAACATCAAAATATATTAAAAGTGTTGTAAATATATTTTGAACATACTTTGATATATATGTATATATTGTTATAGGTTCGTGAATCAACCAGTGGCCAAGTCTTACTTCCCGACGAAGTAAAAATCTGTGAAAGTGAGTTATAGTCCCACTTTTAAAATCTAATATTTTTGGGATGAGAATACATGCAGGTTTTATAAATGATTTACAAAATAGACACAAGTACGTGAAACTACATTCTATGGTTGAATTATCGAAATCGAATATGCCCCTTTTTATTAAGTCTGGTAATCTAAGAATTAGGGAACAGACACCCTAATTGACGCGAATCCTAAAGATAGATCTATTGGGCCTAACAAACCCCATCCAAAGTACCGGATGCTTTAGTACTTCGAAATTTATATCATATCCGAAGGGTGTCCCGGAATGATGGGGATATTCTTAAATATGCATCTTGTTAATGTCGGTTACCAGGTGTTCACCATATGAATGATTTTTATCTCTATGTATGGGATGTGTATTGAAATATGAAATCTTGTGGTCTATTATTATGATTTGATAATATATAGGTTAAACCTATAACTCACCAACATTTTTTGTTGACATTTTAAGCATGTTTATTCTCAGGTGATTATTAAGAGCTTCCGCTATCGCATACTTAAATAAGGACGAGATTTGAAGTCCATGATTGTATGATATTGTGTAAAAACTGCATTCAAGAAACTTTTTTTCGTTGTAACATATTTGTATTGTAAACCATTATGTAATGGTCGTGTGTAAACAGGATATTATAGATTATCATTATTTGATAATCTACGTAAAGCTTTTTAAACCTTTATTGATGAAATAAAGGTTATGGTTTGTTTTAAAATGAATGCAATCTTTGAAAAACGTCTCATATAGAGGTCAAAACCTCGCAACGAAATCAATTAATATGGAACGTTTTTAATCAATAAGAACGGGACATTTTTGAGTTATTCCACTTTAAATTTCAGTTATATACATTAAGTTTAAATTGAAGAATATCTTACGTGACACATTATAAACCAATAGTATGATATTTTGGAATTTCATCAAGTTATTCCACTTTAAACTGAAATGTCCCGTTCTTATTGATTAAAAACGTTCCATATTAATTGATTTCGTTGCGAGGTTTTGACCTCTATATGAGACGTTTTTCAAAGATTGCATTCATTTTAAAACAAACCATAACCTTTATTTCATCAATAAAGGTTTAAAAAGCTTTACGTAGATTATCAAATAATGATAATCTATAATATCCTGTTTACACACGACCATTACATAATGGTTTACAATACAAATATGTTACAACGAAAAAAAGTTTCTTGAATGCAGTTTTTACACAATATCATACAAGCATGGACTTCAAATCTCGTCCTTATTTAAGTATGCGATAGCGGAAGCTCTTAATAATCACCTGAGAATAAACATGCTTAAAATGTCAACAAAAAATGTTGGTGAGTTATAGGTTTAACCTATATATTATCAAATCATAATAATAGACCACAAGAGTTCATATTTCAATACACATCCCATACATAGAGATAAAAATCATTCATATGGTGAACACCTGGTAACCGACATTAACAAGATGCATATATAAGAATATCCCCATCATTCCGGGACACCCTTCGGATATGATATAAATTTCGAAGTACTAAAGCATCCGGTACTTTGGATGGGGTTTGTTAGGCCCAATAGATCTATCTTTAGGATTCGCGTCAATTAGGGTGTCTGTTCCCTAATTCTTAGATTACCAGACTTAATAAAAAGGGGCATATTCGATTTTGATAATTCAACCATAGAATGTAGTTTCACGTACTTGTGTCTATTTTGTAAACCATTTATAAAACCTGCATGTATTCTCATCCCAAAAATATTAGATTTTAAAAGTGGGACTATAACTCACTTTCACAGATTTTTACTTCGTCGGGAAGTAAGACTTGGCCACTGGTTGATTCACGAACCTATAACAATATATACATATATATCAAAGTATGTTCAAAATATATTTACAACACTTTTAATATATTTTGATGTTTTAAGTTTATTAAGTCAGCTGTCCTCGTTAGTAACCTACAACTAGTTGTCCACAGTTAGATGTACAGAAATAAATCGATAAATATTATCTTGAATCAATCCACGACCCAGTGTATACGTATCTCAGTATTGATCACAACTCAAACTATATATATTTTGGAATCAACCTCAACCCTGTATAGCTAACTCCAACATTCACATATAGAGTGTCTATGGTTGTTCCGAAATATATATAGATGTGTCGACATGATAGGTTGAAACATTGTATACGTGTCTATGGTATCTCAAGATTACATAATATACAACACAAGTTGATTAAGTTATGGTTGGAATAGATTTGTTACCAATTTTCACGTAGCTAAAATGAGAAAAATTATCCAATCTTGTTTTACCCATAACTTCTTCATTTTAAATCCGTTTTGAGTGAATCAAATTGATATGGTTTCATATTGAACTCTATTTTATGAATCTAAACAGAAAAGTATAGGTTTGTAGTCGGAAAAATAAGTTACAAGTCATTTTTGTAAAGGTAGTCATTTCAGTCGAAAGAACGACGTCTAGATGACCATTTTAGAAAACATACTTCCACTTTGAGTTTAATCATAATTTTTGGATATAGTTTCATGTTCATAATAAAAATCATTTTCTCAGAATAACAACTTTAAAATCAAAGTTTATCATAGTTTTTAATTAACTAACCCAAAACAGCCCGCGGTGTTACTACGACGGCGTAAATTCGGTTTTACAGTGTTTTTCGTGTTTCCAGGTTTTAAATCATTAAGTTAGCATATCATATAGATATAGAACATGTGTTTAGTTGATTTTAAAAGTCAAGTTAGAAGGATTAACTTTTGTTTGCGAACAAGTTTAGAATTAACTAAACTATGTTCTAGTGATTACAAATTTAAACCTTCGAATAAGATAGCTTTATATGTATGAATCGAATGATGTTATGAACATCATTACTACCTTAAGTTCCTTGGATAAATCTACTGGAAAAGAGAAAAATGGATCTAGCTTCAATGGATCCTTGGATGGCTCGAAGTTCTTGAAGCAGAATCATGACACGAAAACAAGTTCAAGTAAGATCATCACTTGAAATAAGATTGTTATAGTTATAGAAATTGAACCAAAGTTTGAATATGATTATTACCTTGTATTAGAATGATAACCTACTGTAAGAAACAAAGATTTCTTGAGGTTGGATGATCACCTTACAAGATTGGAAGTGAGCTAGCAAACTTGAAAGTATTCTTGATTTTATGAAACTAGAACTTTTGGAGTTTATGAAGAACACTTAGAACTTGAAGATAGAACTTGAGAGAGATCAATTAGATGAATAAAATTGAAGAATGAAAGTGTTTGTAGGTGTTTTTGGTCGTTGGTGTATGGATTAGATATAAAGGATATGTAATTTTGTTTTCATGTAAATAAGTCATGAATGATTACTCATATTTTTGTAATTTTATGAGATATTTCATGCTAGTTGCCAAATGATGGTTCCCACATGTGTTAGGTGACTCACATGGGCTGCTAAGAGCTGATCATTGGAGTGTATATACCAATAGTACATACATCTAAAAGCTGTGTATTGTACGAGTACGAATACGGGTGCATACGAGTAGAATTGTTGATGAAACTGAACGAGGATGTAATTGTAAGCATTTTTGTTAAGTAGAAGTATTTTGATAAGTGTATTGAAGTCTTTCAAAAGTGTATAAATACATATTAAAACACTACATGTATATACATTTTAACTGAGTCGTTAAGTCATCGTTAGTCGTTACATGTAAATGTTGTTTTGAAACCTTTAGGTTAACGATCTTGTTAAATGTTGTTAACCCAATGTTTATAATATCAAAAGAGATTTTAAATTATTATATTATCATGATATTATGATGTACGAATATCTCTTAATATGATATATATACATTAAATGTCGTTACAACGATAATCGTTACATATATGTCTCGCTTCAAAATCATTAAGTTAGTAGTCTTGTTTTTACATATGTAGTTCATTGTTAATATACTTAATGATATGTTTACTTATCATAATATAATGTTAACTATATATATAACCATATATATGTCATCATATAGTTTTTACAAGTTTTAACGTTCGTGAATCACCGGTGAACTTGGGTGGTCAATTGTCTATATGAAACCTATTTCAATTAATCAAGTCTTAACAAGTTTGATTGCTTAACATGTTGGAAACATTTAATCATGTAAATATCAATCTCAATTAATATATATAAACATGGAAAAGTTCGGGTCACTACAGTACCTACCCGTTAAATAAATTTCGTCCCGAAATTTTAAGCTGTTGAAGGTGTTGACGAATCTTCTGGAAATAGATGCGGGTATTTCTTCTTCATCTGATCTTCACGCTCCCAGGTGAACTCAGGTCCTCTACGAGCATTCCATCGAACTTTAACAATTGGTATCTTGTTTTGCTTAAGTCTTTTAACCTCACGATCCATCATTTCGACGGGTTCTTCGATGAATTGAAGTTTTTCGTTGATTTGGATTTCATCTAACGGAATAGTGAGATCTTCTTTAGAAAAACATTTCTTTAAATTCGAGACGTGGAAAGTGTTATGTACAGCCGCGAGTTGTTGAGGTAACTCTAGTCGGTAAGCTACTGGTCCGATACGATCAATAATCTTGAATGGTCCAATATACCTTGGATTTAATTTCCCTCGTTTACCAAATCGAACAACGCCTTTCCAAGGTGCAACTTTAAGCATGACCATCTCTCCAATTTTAAATTCTATATCTTTTCTTTTAATGTCAGCGTAGCTCTTTTGTCGACTCTGGGCGGTTTTCAACCGTTGTTGAATTTGGATGATCTTCTCGGTAGTTTCTTGTATAATCTCTGGACCCGTAATCTGTCTATCCCCCACTTCACTCCAACAAATCGGAGACCTGCACTTTCTACCATAAAGTGCTTCAAACGGCGCCATCTCAATGCTTGAATGGTAGCTGTTGTTGTAGGAAAATTCTGCTAACGGTAGATGTCGATCCCAACTGTTTCCGAAATCAATAACACATGCTCGTAGCATGTCTTCAAGCGTTTGTATCGTCCTTTCGCTCTGCCCATCAGTTTGTGGATGATAGGCAGTACTCATGTCTAGACGAGTTCCTAATGCTTGCTGTAATGTCTGCCAGAATCTTGAAATAAATCTGCCATCCCTATCAGAGATAATAGAGATTGGTATTCCATGTCTGGAGATGACTTCCTTCAAATACAGTCGTGCTAACTTCTCCATCTTGTCATCTTCTCTTATTGGCAAAAAGTGTGCTGATTTGGTGAGACGGTCAACTATTACCCAAATAGTATCAAAACCACTTGCAGTCCTTGGCAATTTAGTGATGAAATCCATGGTAATGTTTTCCCATTTCCATTCCGGGATTTCGGGTTGTTGAAGTAGACCTGATGGTTTCTGATGCTCAGCTTTGACCTTAGAACACGTCAAACATTCTCCTACGTATTTAGCAACATCGGTTTTCATACCCGGCCACCAAAAATGTTTCTTGAGATCCTTGTACATCTTCCCCGTTCCAGGATGTATTGAGTATCTGGTTTTATGAGCTTCTCTAAGTACCATTTCTCTCATATCTCCAAATTTTGGTACCCAAATCCTTTCAGCCCTATACCGGGTTCCGTCTTCCCAAATATTAAGATGCTTCTCCGATCCTTTGGGTATTTCATCCTTTAAATTTCCCTCTTTTAAAACTCCTTGTTGCGCCTCCTTTATTTGAGTAGTAATGTTATTATGAATCATTATATTCATAGATTTTACTCGAATGGGTTCTCTGTCCTTCCTGCTCAAGGCATCGGCTACCACATTTGCCTTCCCCGGGTGGTAACGAATCTCAAAGTCGTAATCATTCAATAATTCAATCCACCTACGCTGCCTCATATTCAGTTGTTTCTGATTAAATATGTGTTGAAGACTTTTGTGGTCGGTATATATAATACTTTTGACCCCATATAAGTAGTGCCTCCAAGTCTTTAATGCAAAAACAACCGCGCCTAATTCCAAATCATGCGTCGTATAATTTTGTTCGTGAATCTTCAATTGTCTAGACGCATAAGCAATCACCTTCGTTCGTTGCATTAATACACAACCGAGACCTTGCTTTGATGCATCACAATAAATCACAAAATCATCATTCCCTTCAGGCAATGACAATATAGGTGCCGTAGTTAGCTTTTTCTTCAATAACTGAAACGCTTTCTCTTGTTCATCATTCCATTCAAATTTCTTCCCTTTATGCGTTAATGCAGTCAAGGGTTTTGCTATTCTGGAAAAGTCTTGGATGAACCTTCTGTAGTAACCAGCTAGTCCTAAAAACTGGCGTATGTGTTTCGGAGTTTTCGGGGTTTCCCACTTTTCAACAGTTTCTATCTTTGCCGGATCCACCTTAATACCTTCTTTGTTCACTATGTGACCGAGGAATTGAACTTCTTCCAACCAAAATGCACACTTTGAAAACTTAGCGTACAATTCTTCCTTCCTCAATACTTCTAACACCTTTCTCAAATGTTCACCGTGTTCTTGGTCATTCTTTGAGTAAATAAGTATGTCATCAATGAAAACAATGACAAACTTGTCAAGGTATGGTCCACACACTCGGTTCATAAGGTCCATGAACACAGCTGGTGCATTAGTTAAACCAAACGGCATGACCATAAACTCGTAATGACCGTAACGTGTCCTGAAAGCAGTCTTTGGAATATCATCTTCTTTCACCCGCATTTGATGATACCCGGAACGTAAGTCAATCTTTGAATAAACAGACGAGCCTTGTAGTTGATCAAATAAGTCATCGATTCTCGGTAGTGGGTAACGGTTCTTGATGGTAAGTTTGTTCAACTCTCGGTAGTCGATACACAACCTGAATGTACCATCTTTCTTCTTGACAAACAAAACAGGAGCTCCCCACGGTGATGTGCTTGGTCGAATGAAACCACGCTCTAAAAGTTCTTGTAATTGGCTTTGTAGTTCTTTCATCTCGCTGGGTGCGAGTCTGTAAGGAGCACGAGCTATTGGTGCAGCTCCTGGTACAAGATCTATTTGAAATTCAACGGATCGATGTGGGGGTAATCCCGGTAATTCTTTCGGAAATACATCAGGAAATTCTTTTGCTACGGGAACATCATTGATGCTCTTTTCTTCAGTTTGTACTTTCTCGACGTGTGCTAGAACAGCATAGCAACCTTTTCTTATTAGTTTTTGTGCCTTCAAATTACTAATAAGATGTAGCTTCGTGTTGCCCTTTTCTCCGTACACCATTAAGGGTTTTCCTTTTTCTCGTATAATGCGAATTGCATTTTTGTAACAAACGATCTCCGCTTTCACTTCTTTCAACCAGTCCATACCGATTATCACATCAAAACTTCCTAACTCTACTGGTATCAAATCAATCTTAAATGTTTCGCTAACCAGTTTAATTTCTCGATTCCGACATATATTATCTGCTGAAATTAATTTACCATTTGCTAATTCGAGTAAAAATTTACTATCCAAAGGCGTCAATGGACAACTTAATTTAGCACAAAAATGTCTACTCATATAGCTTCTATCCGCACCCGAATCAAATAAAACGTAAGCAGATTTATTGTCAATAAGAAACGTACCCGTAACAAGCTCCGGGTCTTCCTGTGCCTCTGCCGCATTAATATTGAAAACTCTTCCACGGCCTTGTCCATTCGTGTTCTCCTGGTTCGGGCAATTTCTAATAATGTGGCCTGGTTTTCCACATTTATAACAAACTACATTGGCATAACTTGCTCCGACACTACTTGCTCCGCCATTACTCGTTCCGACACCATTTGTTCCTTTCGTTCTATTAACCCCTGGTCCGTAGACCTCACACTTCGCCGCGCTATGACCATTTCTTTTACACTTGTTGCAAAATTTGGTGCAGAACCCCGAGTGATTCTTTTCACACCTTTGGCATAGCTGCTTCTGATTGTTGTTGTTGTTGCGGTTATTATTGTTGTTGGGATGATTGTTGTAGTTGCTGTTGTTGTTGTTGTTGTTGTTGTTGTTGGGCCGTTTGTTGTAGTTGCGATTGATGTTGCGATTGTTGGGATAATTGTTGCGATTATTGTTGTAATTGCTGTTGTTGTTGTATTGGTGATTCTTATCACCGTTTTCCTCCCACTTTCTTTTTACTTGCTTCACATTGGCCTCTTCAGCAGTCTGTTCTTTAATTCTTTCTTCAATTTGGTTCACGAGTTTGTGAGCCATTCTACATGCCTGTTGTATGGAGGCGGGCTCGTGTGAACTTATATCTTCTTGGATTCTTTCCGGTAATCCTTTCACAAACGCGTCGATCTTCTCTTCCTCATCTTCGAATGCTCCCGGACACAATAGGCACAATTCTGTGAATCGTCTTTCGTACGTGGTAATATCAAATCCTTGGGTTCGTAACCCTCTAAGTTCTGTCTTGAGCTTATTGACCTCGGTTCTGGGACGGTACTTCTCGTTCATCAAGTGCTTGAATGCTGACCACGGTAGTGCGTACGCATCGTCTTGTCCCACTTGCTCTAGATAGGTATTCCACCATGTTAACGCAGAACCTGTGAAGGTATGCGTAGCGTACTTTACTTTGTCCTCTTCAGTACACTTACTTATGGCAAACACCGATTCGACCTTCTCGGTCCACCTTTTCAATCCGATCGGTCCTTCGGTTCCATCAAATTCCAAAGGTTTGCAGGCAGTGAATTCTTTGTAGGTGCATCCTACACGATTTCCTGTACTGCTAGATCCAAGGTTATTGTTGGTATGTAGCGCAGCCTGTACTGCAGCTATGTTTGAAGCTAGAAAAGTACGGAATTCCTCTTCATTCATATTCACGGTGTGTCGAGTAGTCGGTGCCATTTCCTTCAAAATAGTTAAATGGAACAAGTTAATCATACAGAATATTAAGAGTAGTTAATAGTATTTCGTAGCATAATATGAACTCATTTATAAAAGCTTTTTCTTCATATTAGCGTTTTTTAAGTTTAAATTCGGGTAGTACCTACCCGTTAAGTTCATACTTAGTAGCTAATATACAATTCAACTACTACAATTCTATATGAAAAACTGATTATAATAATATTTCGCGTTCAAACTTTTATACAATATTTTACAAACTTACAATACCGCTTATTTTACATAAAGCATGAAATATAGCACACAATAACTTTGATACAAGATAGTTGTGAAGATAATTCTAGCTAGTACACAAGTCGTTCAGCAAAGGCAATAAAGACACGTAATTCATACGTCCAGAAACAAGTCGTGCATTCTGGTTTTACTAGGACTACTTCCCATCCTTGGTCTTGTGCAACATAACCGTTATGGCCGTTGATAAGACAGCGTGTTGTAACGTCGTCAAAGGGACGAGGGTTACGTAATGTCCAACAGTCCCGTAATAATCTAAAAACCTCATTTCTTACCCCAATTACCGACTCCGTCACTTGTGGAAACGTTTTGTTTAATAGTTGTAGCCCGATGTTCTTGTTCTCACTTTGGTGAGAAGCGAACATTACTAATCCGTAAGCATAACATGCTTCTTTATGTTGCATGTTAGCCGCTTTTTCTAAATCACGAAGTCCAATATTCGGATATATTGAGTCAAAATAATTTCTTAACCCGTTGCGTAAAATAGCATTTGGGTTCCCCGCAATATATGCGTCAAAGTAAACACATCGTAACTTATGGGTTTCCCAATGTGATATCCCCCATCTTTCAAACGAAAGTCTCTTATAAACCAAGACATTCTTGGAACGTTCTTCGAATATCTTACAAACTGATCTCGCCTTAAATAGTTGTGCCGAAGAATTCTGGCCGACTCTAGACAAGATTTCATCAATCATGTCTCCGGGTAGGTCTCTTAAAATATTGGGTTGTCTATCCATTTTGTGTTTTTAACTATGATAAACTTTGATTTAAAAGTTGTTATTCTGAGAAAATGATTTTTATTATGAACATGAAACTATATCCAAAAATTATGGTTAAACTCAAAGTGGAAGTATGTTTTCTAAAATGGTCATCTAGACGTCGTTCTTTCGACTGAAATGACTACCTTTACAAAAACGACTTGTAACTTATTTTTCCGACTATAAACCTATACTTTTTTTGTTTAGATTCATAAAATAGAGTTCAATATGAAACCATAGCAATTTGATTCACTCAAAACGGATTTAAAATGAAGAAGTTATGGGTAAAACAAGATTGGATAATTTTTCTCATTTTAGCTACGTGAAAATTGGTAACAAATCTATTCCAACCATAACTTAATCAACTTGTATTATATATTATGTAATCTTGAGATACCATAGACACGTATACAATGTTTCGACCTATCATGTCGACACATCTATATATATTTCGGAACAACCATAGACACTCTATATGTGAATGTTGGAGTTAGCTATACAGGGTTGAGGTTGATTCCAAAATATATATAGTTTGAGTTGTGATCAATACTGAGATACGTATACACTGGGTCGTGGATTGATTCAAGATAATATTTATCGATTTATTTCTGTACATCTAACTGTGGACAACTAGTTGTAGGTTACTAACGAGGACAGCTGACTTAATAAACTTAAAACATCAAAATATATTAAAAGTGTTGTAAATATATTTTGAACATACTTTGATATATATGTATATATTGTTATAGGTTCGTGAATCAACCAGTGGCCAAGTCTTACTTCCCGACGAAGTAAAAATCTGTGAAAGTGAGTTATAGTCCCACTTTTAAAATCTAATATTTTTGGGATGAGAATACATGCAGGTTTTATAAATGATTTACAAAATAGACACAAGTACGTGAAACTACATTCTATGGTTGAATTATCGAAATCGAATATGCCCCTTTTTATTAAGTCTGGTAATCTAAGAATTAGGGAACAGACACCCTAATTGACGCGAATCCTAAAGATAGATCTATTGGGCCTAACAAACCCCATCCAAAGTACCGGATGCTTTAGTACTTCGAAATTTATATCATATCCGAAGGGTGTCCCGGAATGATGGGGATATTCTTATATATGCATCTTGTTATTGTCGGTTACCAGGTGTTCACCATATGAATGATTTTTATCTCTATGTATGGGATGTGTATTGAAATATGAAATCTTGTGGTCTATTGTTACGATTTGATATATATAGGTTAAACCTATAACTCACCAACATTTTTGTTGACGTTTTAAGCATGTTTATTCTCAGGTGATTATTAAGAGCTTCCGCTGTCAATGTAACCGACAATAACAAGATGCATATATAAGAATATCCCCATCATTCCGGGACACCCTTCGGATATGATATAAATTTCGAAGTACTAAAGCATCCGGTACTTTGGATGGGGTTTGTTAGGCCCAATAGATCTATCTTTAGGATTCGCGTCAATTAGGGTGTCTGTTCCCTAATTCTTAGATTACCAGACTTAATAAAAAGGGGCATATTCGATTTCGTTAATTCAACCATAGAATGTAGTTTCACGTACTTGTGTCTATTTTGTAAATCATTTATAAAACCTGCATGTATTCTCATCCCAAAAATATTAGATTTTAAAAGTGGGACTATAACTCACTTTCAGAGATTTTTACTTCGCCTTATCACATTTCATTTGCAGTCTTTGAAAAACGTCTCATATAGAGGTCAAAACCTCGCAGCGGAAGCTCTTAATAATCACCTGAGAATAAACATGCTTAAAACGTCAACAAAAATGTTGGTGAGTTATAGGTTTAACCTATATATATCAAATCGTAACAATAGACCACAAGATTTCATATTTCAATACACATCCCATACATAGAGATAAAAATCATTCATATGGTGAACACCTGGTAACCGACAATAACAAGATGCATATATAAGAATATCCCCATCATTCCGGGACACCCTTCGGATATGATATAAATTTCGAAGTACTAAAGCATCCGGTACTTTGGATGGGGTTTGTTAGGCCCAATAGATCTATCTTTAGGATTCGCGTCAATTAGGGTGTCTGTTCCCTAATTCTTAGATTACCAGACTTAATAAAAAGGGGCATATTCGATTTCGATAATTCAACCATAGAATGTAGTTTCACGTACTTGTGTCTATTTTGTAAATCATTTATAAAACCTGCATGTATTCTCATCCCAAAAATATTAGATTTTAAAAGTGGGACTATAACTCACTTTATACTAAATTAATCGAATGATGTTATGAACATCATTACGTTCATCGAACCTTGGCAATATTTCCTACGGTGATGTGCAAAATTTGTTGTTACGGTGTTTCTAAGGTCAAAGCTGAGCATCAGAAACCATCAGGTCTACTTCAACAACCCGAAATCCCGGAATGGAAATGGGAAAACATTACCATGGATTTCATCACTAAATTGCCAAGGACTGCAAGTGGTTTTGATACTATTTGGGTAATAGTTGACCGTCTCTCCAAATCAGCACACTTCTTGCCAATAAGAGAAGATGACAAGATGGGGAAGTTAGCACGACTGTATTTGAAGGAAGTCATCTCCAGACATGGAATACCAATCTCTATTATCTCTGATAGGGATGGCAGATTTATTTCAAGATTCTGGCAGACATTACAGCAAGCATTAGGAACTCGTCTAGACATGAGTACTGCCTATCATCCACAAACTGATGGGCAGAGCGAAAGGACGATACAAACGCTTGAAGACATGCTACGAGCATGTGTTATTGATTTCGGAAACAGTTGGGATCGACATCTACCGTTAGCAGAATTTTCCTACAACAACAGCTACCATTCAAGCATTGAGATGGCGCCGTTTGAAGCACTTTATGGTAGAAAGTGCAGGTCTCCGATTTGTTGGAGTGAAGTGGGGGATAGACAGATTACGGGTCCGGAGATTATACAAGAAACTACCGAGAAGATCATCCAAATTCAACAACGGTTGAAAACCGCCCAAAGTCGACAAAAGAGCTACGCTGACATTAAAAGAAAAGATATAGAATTTGAAATTGGAGAGATGGTCATGCTTAAAGTTGCACCTTGGAAAGGCGTTGTTCGATTTGGTAAACGAGGGAAATTAAATCCAAGGTATATTGGACCATTCAAGATTATTGATCGTATCGGACCAGTAGCTTACCGACTAGAGTTACCTCAACAACTCGCGGCTGTACATAACACTTTCCACGTCTCGAATTTAAAGAAATGTTTTTCTAAAGAAGATCTCACTATTCCGTTAGATGAAATCCAAATCAACGAAAAACTTCAATTCATCGAAGAACCCGTCGAAATAATGGATCGTGAGGTTAAAAGACTTAAGCAAAACAAGATACCAATTGTTAAAGTTCGATGGAATGCTCGTAGAGGACCTGAGTTCACCTGGGAGCGTGAAGATCAGATGAAGAAGAAATACCCGCATCTATTTCCAGAAGATTCGTCAACACCTTCAACAGCTTAAAATTTCGGGACGAAATTTATTTAACGGGTAGGTACTGTAGTGACCCGAACTTTTCCATGTTTATATATATTAATTGAGATTGATATTTACATGATTAAATGTTTCCAACATGTTAAGCAATCAAACTTGTTAAGACTTGATTAATTGAAATAGGTTTCATATAGACAATTGACCACCCAAGTTCACCGGTGATTCACGAACGTTAAAACTTGTAAAAACTATATGATGACATATATATGGTTATATATATAGTTAACATTATATTATGATAAGTAAACATATCATTAAGTATATTAACAATGAACTACATATGTAAAAACAAGACTACTAACTTAATGATTTTGAAGCGAGACATATATGTAACGATTATCGTTGTAACGACATTTAATGTATATATATCATATTAAGAGATATTCGTACATCATAATATCATGATAATATAATAATTTAAAATCTCTTTTGATATTATAAACATTGGGTTAACAACATTTAACAAGATCGTTAACCTAAAGGTTTCAAAACAACATTTACATGTAACGACTAACGATGACTTAACGACTCAGTTAAAATGTATATACATGTAGTGTTTTAATATGTATTTATACACTTTTGAAAGACTTCAATACACTTATCAAAATACTTCTACTTAACAAAAATGCTTACAATTACATCCTCGTTCAGTTTCATCAACAATTCTACTCGTATGCACCCGTATTCGTACTCGTACAATACACAGCTTTTAGATGTATGTACTATTGGTATATACACTCCAATGATCAGCTCTTAGCAGCCCATGTGAGTCACCTAACACATGTGGGAACCATCATTTGGCAACTAGCATGAAATATCTCATAAAATTACAAAAATATGAGTAATCATTCATGACTTATTTACATGAAAACAAAATTACATATCCTTTATATCTAATCCATACACCAACGACCAAAAACACCTACAAACACTTTCATTCTTCAATTTTATTCATCTAATTGATCTCTCTCAAGTTCTATCTTCAAGTTCTAAGTGTTCTTCATAAACTCCAAAAGTTCTAGTTTCATAAAATCAAGAATACTTTCAAGTTTGCTAGCTCACTTCCAATCTTGTAAGGTGATCATCCAACCTCAAGAAATCTTTGTTTCTTACAGTAGGTTATCATTCTAATACAAGGTAATAATCATATTCAAACTTTGGTTCAATTTCTATAACTATAACAATCTTATTTCAAGTGATGATCTTACTTGAACTTGTTTTCGTGTCATGATTCTGCTTCAAGAACTTCGAGCCATCCAAGGATCCATTGAAGCTAGATCCATTTTTCTCTTTTCCAGTAGATTTATCCAAGGAACTTAAGGTAGTAATGATGTTCATAACATCATTCGATTCATACATATAAAGCTATCTTATTCGAAGGTTTAAATTTGTAATCACTAGAACATAGTTTAGTTAATTCTAAACTTGTTCGCAAACAAAAGTTAATCCTTCTAACTTGACTTTTAAAATCAACTAAACACATGTTCTATATCTATATGATATGCTAACTTAATGATTTAAAACCTGGAAACACGAAAAACACTGTAAAACCGAATTTACGCCGTCGTAGTAACACCGCGGGCTGTTTTGGGTTAGTTAATTAAAAACTATGATAAACTTTGATTTTAAAGTTGTTATTCTGAGAAAATGATTTTTATTATGAACATGAAACTATATCCAAAAATTATGATTAAACTCAAAGTGGAAGTATGTTTTCTAAAATGGTCATCTAGACGTCGTTCTTTCGACTGAAATGACTACCTTTACAAAAATGACTTGTAACTTATTTTTCCGACTACAAACCTATACTTTTCTGTTTAGATTCATAAAATAGAGTTCAATATGAAACCATATCAATTTGATTCACTCAAAACGGATTTAAAATGAAGAAGTTATGGGTAAAACAAGATTGGATAATTTTTCTCATTTTAGCTACGTGAAAATTGGTAACAAATCTATTCCAACCATAACTTAATCAACTTGTGTTGTATATTATGTAATCTTGAGATACCATAGACACGTATACAATGTTTCGACCTATCATGTCGACACATCTATATATATTTCGGAACAACCATAGACACTCTATATGTGAATGTTGGAGTTAGCTATACAGGGTTGAGGTTGATTCCAAAATATATATAGTTTGAGTTGTGATCAATACTGAGATACGTATACACTGGGTCGTGGATTGATTCAAGATAATATTTATCGATTTATTTCTGTACATCTAACTGTGGACAACTAGTTGTAGGTTACTAACGAGGACAGCTGACTTAATAAACTTAAAACATCAAAATATATTAAAAGTGTTGTAAATATATTTTGAACATACTTTGATATATATGTATATATTGTTATAGGTTCGTGAATCAACCAGTGGCCAAGTCTTACTTCCCGACGAAGTAAAAATCTGTGAAAGTGAGTTATAGTCCCACTTTTAAAATCTAATATTTTTGGGATGAGAATACATGCAGGTTTTATAAATGATTTACAAAATAGACACAAGTACGTGAAACTACATTCTATGGTTGAATTATCGAAATCGAATATGCCCCTTTTTATTAAGTCTGGTAATCTAAGAATTAGGGAACAGACACCCTAATTGACGCGAATCCTAAAGATAGATCTATTGGGCCTAACAAACCCCATCCAAAGTACCGGATGCTTTAGTACTTCGAAATTTATATCATATCCGAAGGGTGTCCCGGAATGATGGGGATATTCTTAAATATGCATCTTGTTAATGTCGGTTACCAGGTGTTCACCATATGAATGATTTTTATCTCTATGTATGGGATGTGTATTGAAATATGAAATCTTGTGGTCTATTATTATGATTTGATAATATATAGGTTAAACCTATAACTCACCAACATTTTTTGTTGACATTTTAAGCATGTTTATTCTCAGGTGATTATTAAGAGCTTCCGCTATCGCATACTTAAATAAGGACGAGATTTGAAGTCCATGCTTGTATGATATTGTGTAAAAACTGCATTCAAGAAACTTTTTTTCGTTGTAACATATTTGTATTGTAAACCATTATGTAATGGTCGTGTGTAAACAGGATATTATAGATTATCATTATTTGATAATCTACGTAAAGCTTTTTAAACCTTTATTGATGAAATAAAGGTTATGGTTTGTTTTAAAATGAATGCAATCTTTGAAAAACGTCTCATATAGAGGTCAAAACCTCGCAACGAAATCAATTAATATATCATAAAAAATAAAATTCATCATTTTGATAGACCACAAGATTTAAATGCTGCATGGTACAAATGGGCCCGAATCCTATACCCACCTGTAATGTACATGCTATATCTTTTAAATACAGTACATCTTTCTCGTGTATGAAACCATTTTCCTAAATCATAGTAACCGTACACATATCTTGTGCACAAAAATAACATACACATAACCTGTGTATAAAATCATTCTCTCGATATATAACATTCACATCAACTGGTGGCAATTATCATGTCCACATAATTCAATGGTGGCAATTATCATGTCCACATAATTCAATGGTGGCAATTATCATGTCCACATAATTCAATAATAATCCGCAGAACTTCTGTCTACATAATAATTCATTCGAGGAATGTTTTGCTTGTGTCTATCTCGTCAAACATTTATAAAAGCATTTCATGTATTCGCAGTTCAAAATATATTTCAAAAGCATTTAATAAAGCAGTTGTAAAAAACAGCGCATGTATTCTCAGTCCCAAAAATGTAAAGAGAAAAAGGGATCAAATGAAACTCACTCTACAATATTTTGTAGTAAAAATATTCATACGACGAAACTGAACAATGCAGGGTTGACCTCGGATTCACGAACCTATATCAATTATATATATATATATATTAACACATATAATTGTAATTGAACAAATCTAGGTATTATTATTATTTGTTATTTTAGTAACTTGTTCGTTTCATTAATAACTAAATTAACTATATTTTTTTATACATTAAATAGATAATTAATATTTATTACAAACATATTAATATAGTTATGTTTTATGTAAATAATATATTTTTATATAAAAAATCTTTATTTGATATATTAATAATACTAATAATAATAATGATAAAAATAATAATAATATTAGTGTTAGAAATAATAAAAATGATAATAAAAATAATAATGATAAAAATAATGATAATTCTAATAATAATAATAATAATGATAGTTCTAATAATAAAAATGATAATTTATATATAAAAAAAATTAATTAGTTTCAATAATAATACTACTTACATAAAAATGATGATGATGATGATGATGATGATGATAATAATAATAATAATAATAATAATAATAATAATAATAATAATAATAATAATAATAATAATAATAATAATAATAATAATAATAATAATAATAATAATAATAATAATAATAATAATAATAATAATAATAATAATAATAATAATAATAAGTAAACTACCTCAAAGAAGTAGTCCAAAAAAAAAAATACCCAAGTCCAGGCTTAAACCCGCGACATCCCGCTAACCCGATAACATCCTTAACCAAAGCTCTGTCTGTTTTATTTTCTAATTAATATGATTCTTATATTTATATAACCCCCTTTTCTTCCTGTTTTCCCTTTCTTCTTCTATTTCTAAAAAAATTATGTCACAACCGGGGTTCGAACCCACGACCTCTCGTTTAACCACAATCACCCCTAACCATGTAAGCTATTTCGATTTTCTGATTTAATTACTTCCTTAAATCTATTTATCCCTAATCCAATTCTATTTATAACAGGCCTAAATATCAAGTCCATCTTCAAATCTAATTGGCCCAATACTAATTCGATCCATCACCATTTTAATTAACCCACTTGATCAAGAAGCCCGCTCTAGATGGACTAGTTCAATTTATTAATAAACCCAACAGCTTCTTTTGTTATTTAGAAAAATTTTTTTTTGCAGTGGCCTAGATTCGAACTCAGGACCTCTTATTAACCTGATAACACCCTAACCATTGAACCATTGCTTACTTTCTGATTCATTTAGGATTTTAAATTCTTTTAACATATTTTCAGTTTCCATCTTCTTCAAAAACTAAACCCAGAACTATTCATCGTCTCCTTCATTTTTATTATTTACATAAAATCATGGTTTCATTTCCTTCATTATATTCGTACATGTTAAGTTTTAAATGATCATTATCATACAACACTTTTATTTATCTCAATGACAAATCTAGTCTCTAAACGCTCTCGTTTGAAACATTCTTAAGTTTAAAATTAGTCGATGATAGTATGACAAAACTCAAACCTAAACATGATGAATTTTTTTTTTACGTACATTTAAGATGTATACCTTTTGGTATTAAGATCTACATTTAATTTGATGATTAATATATTCTACAATTTGCATTATAATTATTCATTAATGTATTTTGCTCGATAACTTTATTAGGCTAGCTAGTCTCTTTTATTCAAGATACGAAATTTAAATGTTTCAAAAAGTAGACTTACCCTAGTTGAATAGGAAGCCGGTTAACCCTTAGACTTGAAGTCGACCGAGTCAATCCATGAATACTTGGAGGTGACCTACTACGTCACAGCTTACGTGACACCTAACCGAAACTTTTTTTGTTGTTGAAGGTGGTGTAACGTAATTGTGGGTTCTGGGTTCTCGGTGGTGAGGATGAACATGATAGCTCACAATGGAAGAAGAAAATAATAAGGTAATGGTTTGTTCATGGTTGTGATCGATTGGAAAAAAAATATAAAGAAGGTAGTGATGTTGGCGCACAAGAAACAGAAACAAAGAAAAGAGATGGTGACACCATGGTGGTTGTAAAGGGTGGCGTTAATGGTGGTTCTTCATGGGTTTAAGATGGTGGTTCGTCGGAGTTGGTGGCCGGAGGTGTTAGAGGTTTAAAACAAAATAATTAATATTAACTTCATGACTGATCATTTTGTTTCTCAAACGTACAACCTTCAAAACGAACTCGCATGGAACCGAAGGCCAACGTGTAAGGGTTAAGTGTTCTCGTAGGCATCTCGTCGTCTCCTGGACTCTCTCTGATTTCTTTGATTGAATGGATTCTTAGTTCATTAGATTGTTGGCTATATTTGTTGTTGGTGTACATATACCTTATATTTATATATGCACTTTATATAAAAAAAATAGTATAAAAGATGAATTAGAGGTACACAAATATGCCGAGCAAAAAGTCATGTATTAACTATAGATGGGTCCGGAATAAAAAGGGGATGTGATTAGGTTGGTTATGGATTATAGCTGGATTCATTGGCCTTTTCTTCTAGCTTTATTATTGTGATTATTTTAAAGTTTTATCTTTGACAATATAATATTATGGTGATAGAATAGATGGGATATTTATATAATGACTATAGATAGTATATAATAATGACGCGTTCAATTGCGAAAATCACGAAATCACGATAATATGAAACCAAAAAACTTACGTCTTGACAACATGGGCTTGACCCTTTTCAATTAGTAACTTCACATCTATTTAAAAATCTCAATATTTTTAGTATTTATTTAATTTTGATCACTAAGTCATATAGATACCACATATCTATTTTATCTCATCAATTATTATTTATTTATTGATCATGATGTAGTATAAGTAAATAATTCATATGATACATATTAACTTGCATATTTAAATTTACATTTTCATTATTAACTCGATTGTTACTTAAAACGATTTTAATATGGATAATATATCGTGTCCCATTGATAATTAGTGACGGATAAAAGTCTTCGGAAAAATCTCAAAATTTTAAATTAAATAGTTTTATTTATTTTGGTCATTATGGTATAAAATTCGATCCTTAATTTATTAAATAAAAATTACATCAACTGTCCCTCTCATTTATGGGTGAAATATAAAAAGTGTTAAAATTAAATAACTAGATCCTAAATACATTTTTAGTAAGCCTAAAATTTATAGAACTCATTTTCGGATTACCGTTTATTTTAAATCACATAAGTTTGATTTAAGTTTCTCTAATTAATAATCGAAGCGTCTAACGAGTATTACAATCATTTTTAATATACTTTATTTATATATATAGATATATTTTAAATAATAATCATTATAATATCCTATTTTTATCTTATTAATTTTTAATAACAACAACATATAATACATCAAATTTTATTTCGAATTATTATTTATATATACATACACACATATCTATTTACAATTAATTATTCGTGAATCGTCGAGAGCAGTCGAAGGTCAAATAAATATATGAAAAGTTCAAAATTTTTGAGACACAACCTAACAGACTTTGCTTATCGTGTCAAAGATATTAAATCGTATCGAGAGTTTGGTTCAAAATTAGTCGAAATTTTCCGGGTCACTACAGTACCTACCTGTTAAAGAAATTTCGTCCCGAAATTTGAGTGAGGTCGTCATGGCTAACAATAAAAATGTTTTCATGACGAATATGAGTTGATAAATAGAGTTTTATCATTATTGATTAATATAGATAAAACTATTCGATCATGCGAAGCGTACGAGTGAAGCTATCACAAAAGAGTAAAAAGTTTCGTCTTAACTTTTGACATAGTCATGGTGGATTTTCGGAATTCAAGGAAAAAGATAGAACTATCAAGATAATATGTTCTTGATATGTTTAGAGGTTAGATAGAATGTAAGAGTCGTGTAACATGGCACATGATGACGTTTTGATCTGTGAATCATCACGTTCCATTAGAAACTCAGCATGACTTACTGTAATATAATCACGTTGATCAAGTGTCATTATATTATACTAACTCATGCATCAGTTCCCAACACTACTTCAAAAATATTCATAGTTTAAACTAGAAAGTTTACAGAATATAGAAACTAAACAGTTTCTTATATGATGTAACACTGACAACGCGAAGAGATAAATGATTTCAGATAAGAATAGTTATGAAAATATTTTCAGAAATATCGAGGATATTTATAATGAAAGATTCGATGATATTATAGAATTTTAGAATCAAATTGTGATGAAAAAAATTCATTCACGATGATTTAGAGCATTTAAGGAGCAAGATATTCGCTAAATATTTCATCAGAAACAGAATCATCAGGATTCTTAATGTACAAGTTTAGTCCTTGTGATTTGTTCAGAGACTCCTTCGTAGTTTGCTCAATCAGTTTTTCAGTTTTAAACTTTTTCTGAGCTTTGCCAACATACAATTCTTTATCATCAACTTTTGGCTGTTGAGGTCATTTACAGTTTTTGTTGCTTCATTCAACTTTTCAAAATTCAGAGCATTAATTCGCAGACTGGGTGCTTTTCAGAATTTCAGAATGAAAGATCATAGTTCTAAGAGATAAATGTTATATGGATACATATAACTGTTGATGTGGAAACGTTGCGAGACTCACAATTCAGATTTGCTGATTCCCGGTAATTGATATGGCAATTCTCGTTACAAGATGCTGATGAGTTCATGATAAGACTTCAATAGATAAATATAGTGTTTTGTCGAAGAGATTTAAGTCAAGGAGCAATGAGGTTGCCGGTACGTCTACTGGTAATATGATGAAATATAAAAAGTTCCCCGGTAACAATAAAAGAGCACACATATATATCAAGGTTATAATAAGGTTGTTTCAAACGAAAAATTGAAGTTGACTTGTTGGAGCTGTGACAAAATTGGCTAATTTGGAAAGAGATTGCAAAGTTATTTTCGGTAATAACAACGCCAAAGGAGCTAGCACAGATACGTGTTAAACGTTTACTCAGTTTCTGAGAGTTTTTCAGGCGCATAACTACATGCATCAATCTTTTCTTCCGTAGATGAAGTGCGGTTGGTTCATCCTCTCGATTGAGGTGTTTTCAAGAATCTTGAAATGTTTGAACGCAGATTATAATCGTCAAGATACAAATGAGGTTTAAAATGAAATCAAGTGGCAAACTTGAAGACTTGTTTAGTTTCATATGTTATAATCAATATTTTAATTCATTTTAATTGTCCAGTGTTGGTAGTCCACAGTGGATAGTCCACAGTAACAGTCCAGTAATTCATATATAGTTTAATATATAATATTCGAATTAATTAATACGTATCGTGACCCGTATACGTCTCAGACTCGATCACAACTCAAACTATATATATATATATATATATATATATATATATATATATATATATATATATATATATATATATATATATATATATATATATATATATATATGGGTCGATATGATATGTCAAAACATTATATACGTGTCCCGATATTTAAAATGCGTAAATAACAGAATAACGATAAATAAAGTGCGTAAAATAAATAACAAAAATTAAATGACGATAAATAAAATTGCAAGAATGTAAATTGCGATAATTAAATTGTGATAAATAAAATGTAACCAGTTAGCTAGGAACAGTTAGCTAGGATCTTGTTAGCGTGGTTTCTTAATAAAATTTAATATTGTTAATTAGTCTGTTTCTAATCAATTTTTATTGTGTCTATTATTTCTTCATTATGCCACTTGTTGGATTCTGATAGGCCAAATCCAAATATGAAATTGAATTTGAATGAAAATAGTTATTATGCGGTGAGCGGATACGTATAACGGTGGATGTAAGTAGTATAGTAAATGACTGTTGGATCAGATTCGAAGAACGTACAATGTAATTTATTAATGTGAAATCTAAATATTCTTCGGGTATTACCTACCCGTTAAAATATTTTCACCGTTAAAAGTTTGTACAAAAGAATTTTTAATTCCAATCTTTATGAAAATATACTTGCATATATATTTTCCTCAGATGTAATCATGGATTTAATAAGTCAATATGATATTAGACTTATTTGATTTACCGTTAGAATAAGAATATATAATCTCTAAAACATTAAAGATTATATAATTGCCATGTCGAACGAAGATAAATGATGTAGAATGATTCGTAGAACGATGATTGTACTCGAGGTACAGAATGAGGTGTTGAGCATGTAATGTTGAAACTTATGTTGTTGGTTGTACTGTTGATGCAGGTGATGTTGCTGAAGCTGGTACTTTTTGCACCATATTCTCCAAATTGTTTTTTTTTAATCGCGAAGTTCATTGACTTATTACTCCAGGATGATTGTCGGTCGGAACGAGCGGATGAATAAGGTTCAGAATTGTGGATAGAATATAATCTTGTCGAGTTACCCTGGAAATGAGACTGAAAATGGTGTCTCGAATAGGTTCGCCGGTAAACGCTTCAGGTTCATTGTCAAGAGGTGAATTCGGTTGGTGGAAAGGATCAACTTATTCTCATCTTCAATGATTAAGTCGACTACGAACTCATCAGATGAATTGGGGATGGTTGATTGGCTGATTCATTCTGGTGACGCTTCTTCTGGAGCTTAGGTGAACATCCATGTCAGAATAGTTGTCGGAATAACTATCGGAATAGCTATCGGAATCTGAGGGACTCGAACTGGTTTAGGGATTCATCCTGTACGATCAGATGAAGAATTTTCGATAAGAAATAGATTAAAAGATATAGATTAGTACCCTGCAGTACATAATTTACATATGCATATATAATACTAAAATCCCATAAGTTACGGAGGAATCTACGGAATACAACAGGCAAAGTTACAGTAACAGATATGCTAAGATATGAAGTAGCAGATACGCTAAGATATGAATTTATCTATACACTGTCTATACAATAGAGGCAGTAAGACGTGTCTAGACTTTAAGGATGATAAGCAAATAAATTTTCGACACGAAATGATAAGCAAAACTTTTGACATGCAGACACAGTCGAAGTCCAGACCCACTAATGCATCTAAACAACTATCAGTCAGACACACTAATGCAAGACCTGGTTCACTAAGACCACCGCTCTGATACCAACTCTAACGACCCGTCCTAATCCATCTGGACGAATACATTACATTTGGTTACATCGCGAGGTACTTGACCTCTATATGATACATTTTACAAACATTACATTCTTAGAGATGCAACATAATATTTTGTACGTTCTTATAAATTTAAATATTATAGACAATTAATATTTATAATATATACATGGAAAAGATCATATTAGATTTTATAATTATTTAATAAATATACATAATATGTATATATAAATTAATAATTCTATTTAATAAAATTATTTTTGAAATAATAAATTATATTATTTTGTTCATCCTGTATAATATATTTGTTAAATATTAATGAATTATAAAATATTTAAAAGTTGGTAATATTTACATTTCAGTCAGACACACTGATCTTCATCTGAGTTGTTAGAGTTGGTATCAGAGCGGTGGTCTTAGTGAACCAGGTCTTGCATTAGTGTGTCTGACTGATAGTTGTTTAGATGCATTAGTGGGTCTGGACTTCGACTGTGTCTGCATGTCAAAAGTTTTGCTTATCATTTCGTGTCGAAAATTTATTTGCTTATCATCCTTAAAGTCTAGACACGTCTTACTGCCTCTATTGTATAGACAGTGTATAGATAAATTCATATCTTAGCGTATCTGCTACTTCATATCTTAGCATATCTGTTACTGTAACTTTGCCTGTTGTATTCCGTAGATTCCTCCGTAACTTATGGGATTTTAGTATTATATATGCATATGTAAATTATGTACTGCAGGGTACTAATCTATATCTTTTAATCTATTTCTTATCGAAAATTCTTCATCTGATCGTACAGGATGAATCCCTAAACCAGTTCGAGTCCCTCAGATTCCGATAGCTATTCCGATAGTTATTCCGACAACTATTCTGACATGGATGTTCACCTAAGCTCCAGAAGAAGCGTCACCAGAATGAATCAGCCAATCAACCATCCCCAATTCATCTGATGAGTTCGTAGTCGACTTAATCATTGAAGATGAGAATAAGTTGATCCTTTCCACCAACCGAATTCACCTCTTGACAATGAACCTGAAGCGTTTACCGGCGAACCTGTTCGAGACACCATTTTCAGTCTCATTTCCAGGGTAACTCGACAAGATTATATTCTATCCACAATTCTGAACCTTATTCATCCGCTCGTTCCGACCGACAATCATCCTGGAGTAATAAGTCAATGAACTTCGCGATTAAAAAAAAAACAATTTGGAGAATATGGTGCAAAAAGTACCAGCTTCAGCAACATCACCTGCATCAACAGTACAACCAACAACATAAGTTTCAACATTACATGCTCAACACCTCATTCTGTACCTCGAGTACAATCATCGTTCTACGAATCATTCTACATCATTTATCTTCGTTCGACATGGCAATTATATAATCTTTAATGTTTTAGAGATTATATATTCTTATTCTAACGGTAAATCAAATAAGTCTAATATCATATTGACTTATTAAATCCATGATTACATCTGAGGAAAATATATATGCAAGTATATTTTCATAAAGATTGGAATTAAAAATTCTTTTGTACAAACTTTTAACGGTGAAAATATTTTAACGGGTAGGTAATACCCGAAGAATATTTAGATTTCACATTAATAAATTACATTGTACGTTCTTCGAATCTGATCCAACAGTCATTTACTATACTACTTACATCCACCGTTATACGTATCCGCTCACCGCATAATAACTATTTTCATTCAAATTCAATTTCATATTTGGATTTGGCCTATCAGAATCCAACAAGTGGCATAATGAAGAAATAATAGACACAATAAAAATTGATTAGAAACAGACTAATTAACAATATTAAATTTTATTAAGAAACCACGCTAACAAGATCCTAGCTAACTGTTCCTAGCTAACTGGTTACATTTTATTTATCACAATTTAATTATCGCAATTTACATTCTTGCAATTTTATTTATCGTCATTTAATTTTTGTTATTTATTTTACGCACTTTATTTATCGTTATTCTGTTATTTACGCATTTTAAATATCGGGACACGTATATAATGTTTTGACATATCATATCGACCCATATATATATATATATATATATATATATATATATATATATATATATATATATATATATATATATATATATATATATATATATATATATAGTTTGAGTTGTGATCGAGTCTGAGACGTATACGGGTCACGATACGTATTAATTAATTCGAATATTATATATTAAACTATATATGAATTACTGGACTGTTACTGTGGACTATCCACTGTGGACTACCAACACTGGACAATTAAAATGAATTAAAATATTGATTATAACATATGAAACTAAACAAGTCTTCAAGTTTGCCACTTGATTTCATTTTAAACCTCATTTGTATCTTGACGATTATAATCTGCGTTCAAACATTTCAAGATTCTTGAAAACACCTCAATCGAGAGGATGAACCAACCGCACTTCATCTACGGAAGAAAAGATTGATGCATGTAGTTATGCGCCTGAAAAACTCTCAGAAACTGAGTAAACGTTTAACACGTATCTGTGCTAGCTCCTTTGGCGTTGTTATTACCGAAAATAACTTTGCAATCTCTTTCCAAATTAGCCAATTTTGTCACAGCTCCAACAAGTCAACTTCAATTTTTCGTTTGAAACAACCTTATTATAACCTTGATATATATGTGTGCTCTTTTATTGTTACCGGGGAACTTTTTATATTTCATCATATTACCAGTAGACGTACCGGCAACCTCATTGCTCCTTGACTTAAATCTCTTCGACAAAACACTATATTTATCTATTGAAGTCTTATCATGAACTCATCAGCATCTTGTAACGAGAATTGCCATATCAATTACCGGGAATCAGCAAATCTGAATTGTGAGTCTCGCAACGTTTCCACATCAACAGTTATATGTATCCATATAACATTTATCTCTTAGAACTATGATCTTTCATTCTGAAATTCTGAAAAGCACCCAGTCTGCGAATTAATGCTCTGAATTTTGAAAAGTTGAATGAAGCAACAAAAACTGTAAATGACCTCAACAGCCAAAAGTTGATGATAAAGAATTGTATGTTGGCAAAGCTCAGAAAAAGTTTAAAACTGAAAAACTGATTGAGCAAACTACGAAGGAGTCTCTGAACAAATCACAAGGACTAAACTTGTACATTAAGAATCCTGATGATTCTGTTTCTGATGAAATATTTAGCGAATATCTTGCTCCTTAAATGCTCTAAATCATCGTGAATGAATTTTTTTCATCACAATTTGATTCTAAAATTCTATAATATCATCGAATCTTTCATTATAAATATCCTCGATATTTCTGAAAATATTTTCATAACTATTCTTATCTGAAATCATTTATCTCTTCGCGTTGTCAGTGTTACATCATATAAGAAACTGTTTAGTTTCTATATTCTGTAAACTTTCTAGTTTAAACTATGAATATTTTTGAAGTAGTGTTGGGAACTGATGCATGAGTTAGTATAATATAATGACACTTGATCAACGTGATTATATTACAGTAAGTCATGCTGAGTTTCTAATGGAACGTGATGATTCACAGATCAAAACGTCATCATGTGCCATGTTACACGACTCTTACATTCTATCTAACCTCTAAACATATCAAGAACATATTATCTTGATAGTTCTATCTTTTTCCTTGAATTCCGAAAATCCACCATGACTATGTCAAAAGTTAAGACGAAACTTTTTACTCTTTTGTGATAGCTTCACTCGTACGCTTCGCATGATCGAATAGTTTTATCTATATTAATCAATAATGATAAAACTCTATTTATCAACTCATATTCGTCATGAAAACATTTTTATTGTTAGCCATGACGACCTCACTCAAATTTCGGGACGAAATTTCTTTAACAGGTAGGTACTGTAGTGACCCGGAAAATTTCGACTAATTTTGAACCAAACTCTCGATACGATTTAATATCTTTGACACGATAAGCAAAGTCTGTTAGGTTGTGTCTCAAAAATTTTGAACTTTTCATATATTTATTTGACCTTCGACTGCTCTCGACGATTCACGAATAATTAATTGTAAATAGATATGTGTGTATGTATATATAAATAATAATTCGAAATAAAATTTGATGTATTATATGTTGTTGTTATTAAAAATTAATAAGATAAAAATAGGATATTATAATGATTATTATTTAAAATATATCTATATATATAAATAAAGTATATTAAAAATGATTGTAATACTCGTTAGACGCTTCGATTATTAATTAGAGAAACTTAAATCAAACTTATGTGATTTAAAATAAACGGTAATCCGAAAATGAGTTCTATAAATTTTAGGCTTACTAAAAATGTATTTAGGATCTAGTTATTTAATTTTAACACTTTTTATATTTCACCCATAAATGAGAGGGACAGTTGATGTAATTTTTATTTAATAAATTAAGGATCGAATTTTATACCATAATGACCAAAATAAATAAAACTATTTAATTTAAAATTTTGAGATTTTTCCGAAGACTTTTATCCGTCACTAATTATCAATGGGACACGATATATTATCCATATTAAAATCGTTTTAAGTAACAATCGAGTTAATAATGAAAATGTAAATTTAAATATGCAAGTTAATATGTATCATATGAATTATTTACTTATACTACATCATGATCAATAAATAAATAATAATTGATGAGATAAAATAGATATGTGGTATCTATATGACTTAGTGATCAAAATTAAATAAATACTAAAAATATTGAGATTTTTAAATAGATGTGAAGTTACTAATTGAAAAGGGTCAAGCCCATGTTGTCAAGACGTAAGTTTTTTGGTTTCATATTATCGTGATTTCGTGATTTTCGCAATTGAACGCGTCATTATTATATACTATCTATAGTCATTATATAAATATCCCATCTATTCTATCACCATAATATTATATTGTCAAAGATAAAACTTTAAAATAATCACAATAATAAAGCTAGAAGAAAAGGCCAATGAATCCAGCTATAATCCATAACCAACCTAATCACATCCCCTTTTTATTCCGGACCCATCTATAGTTAATACATGACTTTTTGCTCGGCATATTTGTGTACCTCTAATTCATCTTTTATACTATTTTTTTTATATAAAGTGCATATATAAATATAAGGTATATGTACACCAACAACAAATATAGCCAACAATCTAATGAACTAAGAATCCATTCAATCAAAGAAATCAGAGAGAGTCCAGGAGACGACGAGATGCCTACGAGAACACTTAACCCTTACACGTTGGCCTTCGGTTCCATGCGAGTTCGTTTTGAAGGTTGTACGTTTGAGAAACAAAATGATCAGTCATGAAGTTAATATTAATTATTTTGTTTTAAACCTCTAACACCTCCGGCCACCAACTCCGACGAACCACCATCTTAAACCCATGAAGAACCACCATTAACGCCACCCTTTACAACCACCATGGTGTCACCATCTCTTTTCTTTGTTTCTGTTTCTTGTGCGCCAACATCACTACCTTCTTTATATTTTTTTTCCAATCGATCACAACCATGAACAAACCATTACCTTATTATTTTCTTCTTCCATTGTGAGCTATCATGTTCATCCTCACCACCGAGAACCCAGAACCCACAATTACGTTACACCACCTTCAACAACAAAAAAAGTTTCGGTTAGGTGTCACGTAAGCTGTGACGTAGTAGGTCACCTCCAAGTATTCATGGATTGACTCGGTCGACTTCAAGTCTAAGGGTTAACCGGCTTCCTATTCAACTAGGGTAAGTCTACTTTTTGAAACATTTAAATTTCGTATCTTGAATAAAAGAGACTAGCTAGCCTAATAAAGTTATCGAGCAAAATACATTAATGAATAATTATAATGCAAATTGTAGAATATATTAATCATCAAATTAAATGTAGATCTTAATACCAAAAGGTATACATCTTAAATGTACGTAAAAAAAATTCATCATGTTTAGGTTTGAGTTTTGTCATACTATCATCGACTAATTTTAAACTTAAGAATGTTTCAAACGAGAGCGTTTAGAGACTAGATTTGTCATTGAGATAAATAAAAGTGTTGTATGATAATGATCATTTAAAACTTAACATGTACGAATATAATGAAGGAAATGAAACCATGATTTTATGTAAATAATAAAAATGAAGGAGACGATGAATAGTTCTGGGTTTAGTTTTTGAAGAAGATGGAAACTGAAAATATGTTAAAAGAATTTAAAATCCTAAATGAATCAGAAAGTAAGCAATGGTTCAATGGTTAGGGTGTTATCAGGTTAATAAGAGGTCCTGAGTTCGAATCTAGGCCACTGCAAAAAAATTTTTCTAAATAACAAAAGAAGCTGTTGGGTTTATTAATAAATTGAACTAGTCCATCTAGAGCGGGCTTCTTGATCAAGTGGGTTAATTAAAATGGTGATGGATCGAATTAGTATTGGGCCAATTAGATTTGAAGATGGACTTGATATTTAGGCCTGTTATAAATAGAATTGGATTAGGGATAAATAGATTTAAGGAAGTAATTAAATCAGAAAATCGAAATAGCTTACATGGTTAGGGGTGATTGTGGTTAAACGAGAGGTCGTGGGTTCGAACCCCGGTTGTGACATAATTTTTTTAGAAATAGAAGAAGAAAGGGAAAACAGGAAGAAAAGGGGGTTATATAAATATAAGAATCATATTAATTAGAAAATAAAACAGACAGAGCTTTGGTTAAGGATGTTATCGGGTTAGCGGGATGTCGCGGGTTTAAGCCTGGACTTGGGTATTTTTTTTTTTGGACTACTTCTTTGAGGTAGTTTACTTATTATTATTATTATTATTATTATTATTATTATTATTATTATTATTATTATTATTATTATTATTATTATTATTATTATTATTATTATTATTATTATTATTATTATTATTATTATCATCATCATCATCATCATCATCATCATTTTTATGTAAGTAGTATTATTATTGAAACTAATTAATTTTTTTTATATATAAATTATCATTTTTATTATTAGAACTATCATTATTATTATTATTATTAGAATTATCATTATTTTTATCATTATTATTTTTATTATCATTTTTATTATTTCTAACACTAATATTATTATTATTTTTATCATTATTATTATTAGTATTATTAATATATCAAATAAAGATTTTTTATATAAAAATATATTATTTACATAAAACATAACTATATTAATATGTTTGTAATAAATATTAATTATCTATTTAATGTATAAAAAAATATAGTTAATTTAGTTATTAATGAAACGAACAAGTTACTAAAATAACAAATAATAATAATACCTAGATTTGTTCAATTACAATTATATGTGTTAATATATATATATATATATAATTGATATAGGTTCGTGAATCCGAGGTCAACCCTGCATTGTTCAGTTTCGTCGTATGAATATTTTTACTACAAAATATTGTAGAGTGAGTTTCATTTGATCCCTTTTTCTCTTTACATTTTTGGGACTGAGAATACATGCGCTGTTTTTTACAACTGCTTTATTAAATGCTTTTGAAATATATTTTGAACTGCGAATACATGAAATGCTTTTATAAATGTTTGACGAGATAGACACAAGCAAAACATTCCTCGAATGAATTATTATGTAGACAGAAGTTCTGCGGATTATTATTGAATTATGTGGACATGATAATTGCCACCATTGAATTATGTGGACATGATAATTGCCACCATTGAATTATGTGGACATGATAATTGCCACCAGTTGATGTGAATGTTATATATCGAGAGAATGATTTTATACACAGGTTATGTGTATGTTATTTTTGTGCACAAGATATGTGTACGGTTACTATGATTTAGGAAAATGGTTTCATACACGAGAAAGATGTACTGTATTTAAAAGATATAGCATGTACATTACAGGTGGGTATAGGATTCGGGCCCATTTGTACCATGCAGCATTTAAATCTTGTGGTCTATCAAAATGATGAATTTTATTTTTTATGATAAACTTATGAACTCACCAACCTTTTGGTTGACACTTGAAAGCATGTTTATTCTCAGGTATGAAAGAAATCTTTCGCTGTGCATTTGCTCATATTAGAGATATTAATTGGAGTCATTCATGACATATTTCAAAAGACGTTACATTCGAGTCATCGAGTTCATCAAGATTATTATTAAGTCAACTATAGTTGGATGTATTATGAAATGGTATGCATGTCGTCAACTTTCGATGTAAATGAAAGTTTGTCTTTTAAAAACGAATGTAATGTTTGTAAAATGTATCATATAGAGGTCAAGTACCTCGCGATGTAACCAAATGTAATGTATTCGTCCAGATAAATGTCCCGTTCTTATTGATTAAAAACGTTCCATATTAATTGATTTCGTTGCGAGGTTTTGACCTCTATATGAGACGTTTTTCAAAGATTGCATTCATTTTAAAACAAACCATAACCTTTATTTCATCAATAAAGGTTTAAAAAGCTTTACGTAGATTATCAAATAATGATAATCTATAATATCCTGTTTACACACGACCATTACATAATGGTTTACAATACAAATATGTTACAACGAAAAAAAGTTTCTTGAATGCAGTTTTTACACAATATCATACAAGCATGGACTTCAAATCTCGTCCTTATTTAAGTATGCGATAGCGGAAGCTCTTAATAATCACCTGAGAATAAACATGCTTAAAATGTCAACAAAAAATGTTGGTGAGTTATAGGTTTAACCTATATATTATCAAATCATAATAATAGACCACAAGATTTCATATTTCAATACACATCCCATACATAGAGATAAAAATCATTCATATGGTGAACACCTGGTAACCGACATTAACAAGATGCATATTTAAGAATATCCCCATCATTCCGGGACACCCTTCGGATATGATATAAATTTCGAAGTACTAAAGCATCCGGTACTTTGGATGGGGTTTGTTAGGCCCAATAGATCTATCTTTAGGATTCGCGTCAATTAGGGTGTCTGTTCCCTAATTCTTAGATTACCAGACTTAATAAAAAGGGGCATATTCAATTTCGATAATTCAACCATAGAATGTAGTTTCACGTACTTGTGTCTATTTTGTAAATCATTTATAAAACCTGCATGTATTCTCATCCCAAAAATATTAGATTTTAAAAGTGGGACTATAACTCACTTTCACAGATTTTTACTTCGTCGGGAAGTAAGACTTGGCCGCTGGTTGATTCACGAACCTATAACAATATATACATATATATCAAAGTATGTTCAAAATATATTTACAACACTTTTAATATATTTTGATGTTTTAAGTTTATTAAGTCAGCTGTCCTCGTTAGTAACCTACAACTAGTTGTCCACAGTTAGATGTACAGAAATAAATCGATAAATATTATCTTGAATCAATCCACGACCCAGTGTATACGTATCTCAGTATTGATCACAACTCAAACTATATATATTTTGGAATCAACCTCAACCCTGTATAGCTAACTCCAACATTCACATATAGAGTGTCTATGGTTGTTCCGAAATATATATAGATGTGTCGACATGATAGGTCGAAACATTGTATACGTGTCTATGGTATCTCAAGATTACATAATATACAACACAAGTTGATTAAGTTATGGTTGGAATAGATTTGTTACCAATTTTCACGTAGCTAAAATGAGAAAAATTATCCAATCTTGTTTTACCCATAACTTCTTCATTTTAAATCCGTTTTGAGTGAATCAAATTGATATGGTTTCATATTGAACTCTATTTTATGAATCTAAACAGAAAAGTATAGGTTTGTAGTCGGAAAAATAAGTTACAAGTCATTTTTGTAAAGGTAGTCATTTCAGTCGAAAGAACGACGTCTAGATGACCATTTTAGAAAACATACTTCCACTTTGAGTTTAATCATAATTTTTGGATATAGTTTCATGTTCATAATAAAAATCATTTTCTCAGAATAAAAACTTTAAAATCAAAGTTTATCATAGTTTTTAATTAACTAACCCAAAACAGCCCGCGGTGTTACTACGACGGCGTAAATTCGGTTTTACAGTGTTTTTCGTGTTTCCAGGTTTTAAATCATTAAGTTAGCATATCATATAGATATAGAACATGTGTTTAGTTGATTTTAAAAGTCAAGTTAGAAGGATTAACTTTTGTTTGCGAACAAGTTTAGAATTAACTAAACTATGTTCTAGTGATTACAAATTTAAACCTTCGAATAAGATAGCTTTATATGTATGAATCGAATGATGTTATGAACATCATTACTACCTTAAGTTCCTTGGATAAATCTACTGGAAAAGAGAAAAATGGATCTAGCTTCAATGGATCCTTGGATGGCTCGAAGTTCTTGAAGCAGAATCATGACACGAAAACAAGTTCAAGTAAGATCATCACTTGAAATAAGATTGTTATAGTTATAGAAATTGAACCAAAGTTTGAATATGATTATTACCTTGTATTAGAATGATAACCTACTGTAAGAAACAAAGATTTCTTGAGGTTGGATGATCACCTTACAAGATTGGAAGTGAGCTAGCAAACTTGAAAGTATTCTTGATTTTATGAAACTAGAACTTTTGGAGTTTATGAAGAACACTTAGAACTTGAAGATAGAACTTGAGAGAGATCAATTAGATGAATAAAATTGAAGAATGAAAGTGTTTGTAGGTGTTTTTGGTCGTTGGTGTATGGATTAGATATAAAGGATATGTAATTTTGTTTTCATGTAAATAAGTCATGAATGATTACTCATATTTTTGTAATTTTATGAGATATTTCATGCTAGTTGCCAAATGATGGTTCCCACATGTGTTAGGTGACTCACATGGGCTGCTAAGAGCTGATCATTGGAGTGTATATACCAATAGTACATACATCTAAAAGCTGTGTATTGTACGAGTACGAATACGGGTGCATACGAGTAGAATTGTTGATGAAACTGAACGAGGATGTAATTGTAAGCATTTTTGTTAAGTAGAAGTATTTTGATAAGTGTATTGAAGTCTTTCAAAAGTGTATAAATACATATTAAAACACTACATGTATATACATTTTAACTGAGTCGTTAAGTCATCGTTAGTCGTTACATGTAAATGTTGTTTTGAAACCTTTAGGTTAACGATCTTGTTAAATGTTGTTAACCCAATGTTTATAATATCAAAAGAGATTTTAAATTATTATATTATCATGATATTATGATGTACGAATATCTCTTAATATGATATATATACATTAAATGTCGTTACAACGATAATCGTTACATATATGTCTCGCTTCAAAATCATTAAGTTAGTAGTCTTGTTTTTACATATGTAGTTCATTGTTAATATACTTAATGATATGTTTACTTATCATAATATAATGTTAACTATATATATAACCATATATATGTCATCATATAGTTTTTACAAGTTTTAACGTTCGTGAATCACCGGTGAACTTGGGTGGTCAATTGTCTATATGAAACCTATTTCAATTAATCAAGTCTTAACAAGTTTGATTGCTTAACATGTTGGAAACATTTAATCATGTAAATATCAATCTCAATTAATATATATAAACATGGAAAAGTTCGGGTCACTACAGTACCTACCCGTTAAATAAATTTCGTCCCGAAATTTTAAGCTGTTGAAGGTGTTGACGAATCTTCTGGAAATAGATGCGGGTATTTCTTCTTCATCTGATCTTCACGCTCCCAGGTGAACTCGGGTCCTCTACGAGCATTCCATCGAACCTTAACAATTGGTATCTTGTTTTGCTTAAGTCTTTTAACCTCACGATCCATTATTTCGACGGGTTCTTCGATGAATTGAAGTTTTTCGTTGATTTGGATTTCATCTAACGGAATAGTGAGATCTTCTTTAGCAAAACATTTCTTTAAATTCGAGACGTGGAAAGTGTTATGTACAGCCGCGAGTTGTTGAGGTAACTCTAGTCGGTAAGCTACTGGTCCGACACGATCAATAATCTTGAATGGTCCAATATACCTTGGATTTAATTTCCCTCGTTTACCAAATCGAACAACGCCTTTCCAAGGTGCAACTTTAAGCATGACCATCTCTCCAATTTTAAATTCTATATCTTTTCTTTTAATGTCAGCGTAGCTCTTTTGTCGACTCTGGGCGGTTTTCAACCGTTGTTGAATTTGGATGATCTTCTCGGTAGTTTCTTGTATAATCTCTGGACCCGTAATCTGTCTATCCCCCACTTCACTCCAACAAATCGGAGACCTGCACTTTCTACCATAAAGTGCTTCAAACGGCGCCATCTCAATGCTTGAATGGTAGCTGTTGTTGTAGGAAAATTCTGCTAACGGTAGATGTCGATCCCAACTGTTTCCGAAATCAATAACACATGCTCGTAGCATGTCTTCAAGCGTTTGTATCGTCCTTTCGCTCTGCCCATCAGTTTGTGGATGATAGGCAGTACTCATGTCTAGACGAGTTCCTAATGCTTGCTGTAATGTCTGCCAGAATCTTGAAATAAATCTGCCATCCCTATCAGAGATAATAGAGATTGGTATTCCATGTCTGGAGATGACTTCCTTCAAATACAGTCGTGCTAACTTCTCCATCTTGTCATCTTCTCTTATTGGCAAGAAGTGTGCTGATTTGGAGAGACGGTCAACTATTACCCAAATAGTATCAAAACCACTTGCAGTCCTTGGCAATTTAGTGATGAAATCCATGGTAATGTTTTCCCATTTCCATTCCGGGATTTCGGGTTGTTGAAGTAGACCTGATGGTTTCTGATGCTCAGCTTTGACCTTAGAACACGTCAAACATTCTCCTACGTATTTAGCAACATCGGCTTTCATACCCGGCCACCAAAAATGTTTCTTGAGATCCTTGTACATCTTCCCCGTTCCAGGATGTATTGAGTATCTGGTTTTATGAGCTTCTCTAAGTACCATTTCTCTCATATCTCCAAATTTTGGTACCCAAATCCTTTCAGCCCTATACCGGGTTCCGTCTTCCCAAATATTAAGATGCTTCTCCGATCCTTTGGGTATTTCATCCTTTAAATTTCCCTCTTTTAAAACTCCTTGTTGCGCCTCCTTTATTTGAGTAGTAATGTTATTATGAATCATTATATTCATAGATTTTACTCGAATGGGTTCTCTGTCCTTCCTGCTCAAGGCATCGGCTACCACATTTGCCTTCCCCGGGTGGTAACGAATCTCAAAGTCGTAATCATTCAATAATTCAATCCACCTACGCTGCCTCATATTCAGTTGTTTCTGATTAAATATGTGTTGAAGACTTTTGTGGTCGGTATATATAATACTTTTGACCCCATATAAGTAGTGCCTCCAAGTCTTTAATGCAAAAACAACCGCGCCTAATTCCAAATCATGCGTCGTATAATTTTGTTCGTGAATCTTCAATTGTCTAGACGCATAAGCAATCACCTTCGTTCGTTGCATTAATACACAACCGAGACCTTGCTTTGATGCATCACAATAAATCACAAAATCATCATTCCCTTCAGGCAATGACAATATAGGTGCCGTAGTTAGCTTTTTCTTCAATAACTGAAACGCTTTCTCTTGTTCATCATTCCATTCAAATTTCTTCCCTTTATGCGTTAATGCAGTCAAGGGTTTTGCTATTCTGGAAAAGTCTTGGATGAACCTTCTGTAGTAACCAGCTAGTCCTAAAAACTGGCGTATGTGTTTCGGAGTTTTCGGGGTTTCCCACTTTTCAACAGTTTCTATCTTTGCCGGATCCACCTTAATACCTTCTTTGTTCACTATGTGACCGAGGAATTGAACTTCTTCCAACCAAAATGCACACTTTGAAAACTTAGCGTACAATTCTTCCTTCCTCAATACTTCTAACACCTTTCTCAAATGTTCACCGTGTTCTTGGTCATTCTTTGAGTAAATAAGTATGTCATCAATGAAAACAATGACAAACTTGTCAAGGTATGGTCCACACACTCGGTTCATAAGGTCCATGAACACAGCTGGTGCATTAGTTAAACCAAACGGCATGACCATAAACTCGTAATGACCGTAACGTGTCCTGAAAGCAGTCTTTGGAATATCATCTTCTTTCACCCGCATTTGATGATACCCGGAACGTAAGTCAATCTTTGAATAAACAGACGAGCCTTGTAGTTGATCAAATAAGTCATCGATTCTCGGTAGTGGGTAACGGTTCTTGATGGTAAGTTTGTTCAACTCTCGGTAGTCGATACACAACCTGAATGTACCATCTTTCTTCTTGACAAACAAAACAGGAGCTCCCCACGGTGATGTGCTTGGTCGAATGAAACCACGCTCTAAAAGTTCTTGTAATTGGCTTTGTAGTTCTTTCATCTCGCTGGGTGCGAGTCTGTAAGGAGCACGAGCTATTGGTGCAGCTCCTGGTACAAGATCTATTTGAAATTCAACGGATCGATGTGGGGGTAATCCCGGTAATTCTTTCGGAAATACATCAGGAAATTCTTTTGCTACGGGAACATCATTGATGCTCTTTTCTTCAGTTTGTACTTTCTCGACGTGTGCTAGAACAGCATAGCAACCTTTTCTTATTAGTTTTTGTGCCTTCAAATTACTAATAAGATGTACCATATATTACACTAATAAATACATCAATATTATTATTATTAAAAATATAATATTAAATATATAATTTGATTAATTTACTATGTTAATTAATACTTATTATTTAAAATATATTATAATAGTAATAATAGATTATATATTTAATTATAAAATTTAAATTATAAAAATTATATTATTAATAAATATAATTAAATATTACTTAATAATTATAATTAATATTGTAATTAATATAAAATATATTATAATAATTAAATATATTTATAATAATTATATATTTATAAATATTAATATTATATATTTATAAATTTAAATTATTTGATTAAATATATATCATTTGTATATTTATTAATACATATAATTGTAATCAAACAAGCCTTTATATATATAGTTATTATTATTGATATGATTTTTATATCAATACTTAGATATTTTATTATTTAACTAAATATCTCCATTTTATATATAAAAATATTAATATAGTTAAGTTATATATATTAAATATCTTTTTATTTGAAGATCATTTGTTTGTGAAGTTAATAATTTTGGTATTACCAATATTACTAATAATAACGATACTATATGATAATAATGATAAAAATAGTAATAGTAATATTGTTATTATGGATAATGATATTCATAATGATAATGATACTTAGTTGAATTATAATAACTATAATAACAATAATTATAATAATTTTAACGATTCCTCTTAATTAAAATTTTAATCATTTTCATAATAATATCACAATTCCTATATTTGTAATCTTAATCGTATCACTAAAAATCTTTATTTTTGTATTCAAAATAATCATAATGGTTATAATACATATAATTATGATAATAATAATAATAATGATAATAATAATTTTAACTATTTTATTACTACTAATGATATTATTAATAATACTTATGTTTATAATAATAATTCTAATATTTATAATGATACTATGTTTAATATTAGTCAATATGATAATTAATTTCATTAGGTTAATAATAATAATTACCATAATTATAATAATCATAAGAAGTGATAAATAAAATTGGTAATAATTTTAAGACTAATAATAACAACAATAATAATCATAATGATAATAATTTTGATAGAAAACTACCTCAAGAAGCCTTAAAAAAAAATGCTGTCACAAACGAGACTCGAACCCATGACCTCTTGAATACACAAAACACCCTTAACCAACCAATCCATTCTGTTTTTCTGTAATGTACTCGAGTTATATATATTTAACCCGTATTTATTTTCTGTTCTTCATTTTCCTTCGTCCCAAAAGCATGTCCCAAGCCCAATACTACTTTGGCCCACCAATAAATTCGCAGGCCCAACTAAAACAATATTACGACCCAATAAAAAAAAAACAGCCCAACACTTAAGTTGGGTGCTCTCGACCCCATCTGGAACTGAAACAGGGATAGGGACGAACAATAAAAAAAATTAATATATCGGATCTTCGGTTATTCATCATTCGCCAATATCGCGCATCTTAAAATCACTTTCATAATCATCACGATAATTATATCATTCTCATTATTGGATCATCACAGCTCATCACAATCATCATCCTATATATCTTATTATCATGCGTCACTGTTCATCATCTGGGTTTCATGATTAATCAAACAAAAATCAAAAACATAGCAGCGGTTTTGAGTGGATTTTGAATAACCTAAATCCTTTAGCAGCGTAGCAGTATTTCACATCAAAATAGCTGCTGTAGTAGTTAGTTTTTAATGGTGAGGGTAGCGGTTTTATACAGAAACATGAACATAGCTAGTGGCGGCAATAAACAGTGATTGATGGTGTTCAGTGGTGGTTTACATAGGTGAGTAGGTGACGGTTTTGGGCAGAAAAGAACAGCGACAGCAGCAGTAATAGCAGTAGTGGTTGCAACATGTATTGAAGGTTTTAAGGTTTCAAAGTAGTGATTGGTTTTGAATAAAATGATGATGGGTGTTTGATGGTTGAAGTGGCGGTGGTTCTTCGTGGTGGTGGTAGTTTATGGTGGTGGTGATTGTGATTGGAATAGAATTCGCAAAAATGGAAGCAACACAATAGCAGCCGAAAGATTGCAGGTGGTTTTTTATTGAATGGTTTTCGAACAAAAGAAAAGCAAGTATTAGCAGTTTTTACATATGGATTAGGTTGTCCGAATAGCAGCAAAACCCAAATGGGTTTTGGTGGTGGTGAGGGTCAAACAAGAAGAATTGTTTTGGGTTTCAGTGGTACGTAAGTAATGGCTTCCGATGGTATTTGGTTCTTGTAATCGAAATAGAAAATGGAAAAGAAGTATTATGGAAAGAGATATAATGAGAGGAAGTATCTATCTTGATATTTTATTATTATTATTATTATTATTATATATATATATATTTTTTTTTATTTAATAATTAATGATTAAATTTTATACCACAGTGACTGAAATAAATAAAGATAATTGTTATAAAAATATGGAATTGTTCTGAAGACTTTTTATTCGCCACTGAGTGAACAACGGGGCACGATTTAGCAGTCCGTGAAAACTGTCGGTACATATTACAAAAACAACTGGCTGCTAAACTATTTATGATATTTGAATTGAGATTCACTGTTTTTGTTTCTCTACCAAATAATTATTAGTAATATTATATATGATCTTTTAAAATTTAAATATTATGTATATATATTTTTAAATAATTTTATTAATTATATATGTTTAAAATATTATAATATATTTAATAACTATAAATAATATTTAAATTACATATATAATATTTACCAAATTTAATAAAATTATATTTAACATATGTATAAAATATACTCGTTGTATAAATATATATTTAAATTAATTTTAAGATTACATAATATATAATAATAATAAAGCACTTGATGAACGAGAAGTACCGTCCCAGAACCGAGGTCAATAAGCTCAAGACATAACTTAGAGGGTTACGAACCCAAGGATTTGATATTACAACGTACGAAAGACGATTCACAGAATTGTGCCTATTGTGTCCGGGAGCATTCGAAGATGAGGAAGAGAAGATCGACGCGTTTGTGAAAGGATTACCAGAAAGAATCCAAGAAGATATAAGTTCACATGAGCCCGCCTCCATACAACAGGCATGTAGAATGGCTCACAAACTAGTGAACCAGATTGAAGAAAGAATTAAAGAACAGACTGGTGAAGAGGCCAATGTGAAGCAAGTCAAAAGAAAGTGGGAGGAAAACGGTGATAAGAATCACCAATACAACAACAACAGCAATTACAACAATAATCGCAACAATTATCCCAACAATCGCAACATCAATTGCAACTACAACAAATGGCCCAACAACAACAACAACAACAACAGCAACTACAACAATCATCCCAACAACAATAATAACCGCAACAATAACAACAATCAGAAGCAGCTATGCCAAAGGTGTGAAAAGTATCACTCGGGGTTCTGCACCAAATTTTGCAACAAGTGTAAAAGAAATGGTCATAGCGTGGCGAAGTGTGAGGTCTACGGACCAGGGGTTAATAGAACGAAAGGAACAAATGGTGTTGGAACGAGTAATGGCGGAGCAAGTAGTGTCGGAGCAAGTTATGCCAATGTAGTTTGTTATAAATGTGGAAAACCGGGCCACATTATTAGAAATTGCCCGAACCAGGAGAACACGAATGGACAAGGCCGCGGAAGAGTTTTCAATATTAATGCGGCAGAGGCACAGGAAGACCCGGAGCTTGTTACGGGTACGTTTCTTATTGACAATAAATCTGCTTACGTTTTATTTGATTCGGGTGCGGATAGAAGCTATATGAGTAGAGATTTTTGTGCTAAATTAAGTTGTCCATTGACGCCTTTGGATAGTAAATTTTTACTCGAATTAGCAAATGGTAAATTAATTTCAGCAGATAATATATGTCGGAATCGAGAAATTAAACTGGTTAGCGAAACATTTAAGATTGATTTGATACCCATAGAGTTAGGGAGTTTTGATGTGATAATCGGTATGGACTGGTTGAAAGAAGTGAAAGCGGAGATCGTTTGTTACAAAAATGCAATTCGCATTATACGAGAAAAAGGAAAACCCTTAATGGTGTACGGAGAAAAGGGCAACACGAAGCTACATCTTATTAGTAATTTGAAGGCACAAAAACTAATAAGAAAAGGTTGCTATGCTGTTCTAGCACACGTCGAGAAAGTACAAACTGGAGAAAAGAGCATCAATGATGTTCCCATTGCAAAAGAATTTCCCGATGTATTTCCGAAAGAATTACCGGGATTACCCCCACATCGATCCGTTGAATTTCAAATAGATCTTGTACCAGGAGCTGCACCAATAGCTCGTGCTCCTTACAGACTCGCACCCAGCGAGATGAAAGAACTGCAAAGCCAATTACAAGAACTTTTAGAGCGTGGTTTCATTCGACCAAGCACATCACCGTGGGGAGCTCCTGTTTTGTTTGTCAAGAAGAAAGATGGTACATTCAGGTTATGTATCGACTACCGAGAGTTAAACAAACTTACCATCAAGAACCGCTACCCACTACCGAGAATCGACGACTTATTTGATCAACTACAAGGCTCGTCTGTTTATTCAAAGATTGACTTACGTTCCGGGTATCATCAAATGCGGGTGAAAGAAGATGATATTCCAAAGACTGCTTTCAGAACACGTTACGGTCAATACGAGTTTATGGTCATGCCGTTTGGTTTAACTAATGCACCAGCTGTGTTCATGGACCTTATGAACCGAGTGTGTGGACCATACCTTGACAAGTTTGTCATTGTTTTCATTGATGACATACTTATTTACTCAAAGAATGACCAAGAACACGGTGAACATTTGAGAAAGGTGTTAGAAGTATTGAGGAAGGAAGAATTGTACGCTAAGTTTTCAAAGTGTGCATTTTGGTTGGAAGAAGTTCAATTCCTCGGTCACATAGTGAACAAAGAAGGTATTAAGGTGGATCCGGCAAAGATAGAAACTGTTGAAAAGTGGGAAACCCCGAAAACTCCGAAACACATACGCCAGTTTTTAGGACTAGCTGGTTACTACAGAAGGTTCATCCAAGACTTTTCCAGAATAGCAAAACCCTTGACTGCATTAACGCATAAAGGGAAGAAATTTGAATGGAATGATGAACAAGAGAAAGCGTTTCAGTTATTGAAGAAAAAGCTAACTACGGCACCTATATTGTCATTGCCTGAAGGGAATGATGATTTTGTGATTTATTGTGATGCATCAAAGCAAGGTCTCGATTGTGTATTAATGCAACGAACGAAGGTGATTGCTTATGCGTCTAGACAATTGAAGATTCACGAACAAAATTATACGACGCATGATTTGGAATTAGGCGCGGTTGTTTTTGCATTAAAGACTTGGAGGCACTACTTATATGGGGTCAAAAGTATTATATATACCGACCACAAAAGTCTTCAACACATATTTAATCAGAAACAGCTGAATATGAGGCAGCGTAGGTGGATTGAATTATTGAATGATTACGACTTTGAGATTCGTTACCACCCGGGGAAGGCAAATGTGGTAGCCAATGCCTTGAGCAGGAAGGACAGAGAACCCATTCGAGTAAAATCTATGAATATAATGATTCATAATAACCTTACTACTCAAATAAAGGAGGCGCAACAAGGAGTTTTAAAAGAGGGAAATTTAAAGGATGAAATACCCAAAGGATCGAAGAAGCATCTTAATATTCGGGAAGACGGAACCCGGTATAGGGCTGAAAGGATTTGGGTACCAAAATTTGGAGATATGAGAGAAATGGTACTTAGGGAAGCTCATAAAACCAGATACTCAATACATCCTGGAACGGGGAAGATGTACAAGGATCTCAAGAAACATTTTTGGTGGCCGGGTATGAAAGCCGATGTTGCTAAATACGTAGGAGAATGTTTGACGTGTTCTAAGGTCAAAGCTGAGCATCAGAAACCATCAGGTCTACTTCAACAACCCGAAATCCCGGAATGGAAATGGGAAAACATTACCATGGATTTCATCACTAAATTGCCAAGGACTGCAAGTGGTTTTGATACTATTTGGGTAATAGTTGACCGTCTCTCCAAATCAGCACACTTCTTGCCAATAAGAGAAGATGACAAGATGGAGAAGTTAGCACGACTGTATTTGAAGGAAGTCATCTCCAGACATGGAATACCAATCTCTATTATCTCTGATAGGGATGGCAGATTTATTTCAAGATTCTGGCAGACATTACAGCAAGCATTAGGAACTCGTCTAGACATGAGTACTGCCTATCATCCACAAACTGATGGGCAGAGCGAAAGGACGATACAAACGCTTGAAGACATGCTACGAGCATGTGTTATTGATTTCGGAAACAGTTGGGATCGACATCTACCGTTAGCAGAATTTTCCTACAACAACAGCTACCATTCAAGCATTGAGATGGCGCCGTTTGAAGCACTTTATGGTAGAAAGTGCAGGTCTCCGATTTGTTGGAGTGAAGTGGGGGATAGACAGATTACGGGTCCGGAGATTATACAAGAAACTACCGAGAAGATCATCCAAATTCAACAACGGTTGAAAACCGCCCAAAGTCGACAAAAGAGCTACGCTGACATTAAAAGAAAAGATATAGAATTTGAAATTGGAGAGATGGTCATGCTTAAAGTTGCACCTTGGAAAGGCGTTGTTCGATTTGGTAAACGAGGGAAATTAAATCCAAGGTATATTGGACCATTCAAGATTATTGATCGTATCGGACCAGTAGCTTACCGACTAGAGTTACCTCAACAACTCGCGGCTGTACATAACACTTTCCACGTCTCGAATTTAAAGAAATGTTTTTCTAAAGAAGATCTCACTATTCCGTTAGATGAAATCCAAATCAACGAAAAACTTCAATTCATCGAAGAACCCGTCGAAATAATGGATCGTGAGGTTAAAAGACTTAAGCAAAACAAGATACCAATTGTTAAAGTTCGATGGAATGCTCGTAGAGGACCTGAGTTCACCTGGGAGCGTGAAGATCAGATGAAGAAGAAATACCCGCATCTATTTCCAGAAGATTCGTCAACACCTTCAACAGCTTAAAATTTCGGGACGAAATTTATTTAACGGGTAGGTACTGTAGTGACCCGAACTTTTCCATGTTTATATATATTAATTGAGATTGATATTTACATGATTAAATGTTTCCAACATGTTAAGCAATCAAACTTGTTAAGACTTGATTAATTGAAATAGGTTTCATATAGACAATTGACCACCCAAGTTCACCGGTGATTCACGAACGTTAAAACTTGTAAAAACTATATGATGACATATATATGGTTATATATATAGTTAACATTATATTATGATAAGTAAACATATCATTAAGTATATTAACAATGAACTACATATGTAAAAACAAGACTACTAACTTAATGATTTTGAAGCGAGACATATATGTAACGATTATCGTTGTAACGACATTTAATGTATATATATCATATTAAGAGATATTCGTACATCATAATATCATGATAATATAATAATTTAAAATCTCTTTTGATATTATAAACATTGGGTTAACAACATTTAACAAGATCGTTAACCTAAAGGTTTCAAAACAACATTTACATGTAACGACTAACGATGACTTAACGACTCAGTTAAAATGTATATACATGTAGTGTTTTAATATGTATTTATACACTTTTGAAAGACTTCAATACACTTATCAAAATACTTCTACTTAACAAAAATGCTTACAATTACATCCTCGTTCAGTTTCATCAACAATTCTACTCGTATGCACCCGTATTCGTACTCGTACAATACACAGCTTTTAGATGTATGTACTATTGGTATATACACTCCAATGATCAGCTCTTAGCAGCCCATGTGAGTCACCTAACACATGTGGGAACCATCATTTGGCAACTAGCATGAAATATCTCATAAAATTACAAAAATATGAGTAATCATTCATGACTTATTTACATGAAAACAAAATTACATATCCTTTATATCTAATCCATACACCAACGACCAAAAACACCTACAAACACTTTCATTCTTCAATTTTATTCATCTAATTGATCTCTCTCAAGTTCTATCTTCAAGTTCTAAGTGTTCTTCATAAACTCCAAAAGTTCTAGTTTCATAAAATCAAGAATACTTTCAAGTTTGCTAGCTCACTTCCAATCTTGTAAGGTGATCATCCAACCTCAAGAAATCTTTGTTTCTTACAGTAGGTTATCATTCTAATACAAGGTAATAATCATATTCAAACTTTGGTTCAATTTCTATAACTATAACAATCTTATTTCAAGTGATGATCTTACTTGAACTTGTTTTCGTGTCATGATTCTGCTTCAAGAACTTCGAGCCATCCAAGGATCCATTGAAGCTAGATCCATTTTTCTCTTTTCCAGTAGATTTATCCAAGGAACTTAAGGTAGTAATGATGTTCATAACATCATTCGATTCATACATATAAAGCTATCTTATTCGAAGGTTTAAATTTGTAATCACTAGAACATAGTTTAGTTAATTCTAAACTTGTTCGCAAACAAAAGTTAATCCTTCTAACTTGACTTTTAAAATCAACTAAACACATGTTCTATATCTATATGATATGCTAACTTAATGATTTAAAACCTGGAAACACGAAAAACACTGTAAAACCGAATTTACGCCGTCGTAGTAACACCGCGGGCTGTTTTGGGTTAGTTAATTAAAAACTATGATAAACTTTGATTTTAAAGTTGTTATTCTGAGAAAATGATTTTTATTATGAACATGAAACTATATCCAAAAATTATGATTAAACTCAAAGTGGAAGTATGTTTTCTAAAATGGTCATCTAGACGTCGTTCTTTCGACTGAAATGACTACCTTTACAAAAATGACTTGTAACTTATTTTTCCGACTACAAACCTATACTTTTCTGTTTAGATTCATAAAATAGAGTTCAATATGAAACCATATCAATTTGATTCACTCAAAACGGATTTAAAATGAAGAAGTTATGGGTAAAACAAGATTGGATAATTTTTCTCATTTTAGCTACGTGAAAATTGGTAACAAATCTATTCCAACCATAACTTAATCAACTTGTGTTGTATATTATGTAATCTTGAGATACCATAGACACGTATACAATGTTTCGACCTATCATGTCGACACATCTATATATATTTCGGAACAACCATAGACACTCTATATGTGAATGTTGGAGTTAGCTATACAGGGTTGAGGTTGATTCCAAAATATATATAGTTTGAGTTGTGATCAATACTGAGATACGTATACACTGGGTCGTGGATTGATTCAAGATAATATTTATCGATTTATTTCTGTACATCTAACTGTGGACAACTAGTTGTAGGTTACTAACGAGGACAGCTGACTTAATAAACTTAAAACATCAAAATATATTAAAAGTGTTGTAAATATATTTTGAACATACTTTGATATATATGTATATATTGTTATAGGTTCGTGAATCAACCAGTGGCCAAGTCTTACTTCCCGACGAAGTAAAAATCTGTGAAAGTGAGTTATAGTCCCACTTTTAAAATCTAATATTTTTGGGATGAGAATACATGCAGGTTTTATAAATGATTTACAAAATAGACACAAGTACGTGAAACTACATTCTATGGTTGAATTATCGAAATCGAATATGCCCCTTTTTATTAAGTCTGGTAATCTAAGAATTAGGGAACAGACACCCTAATTGACGCGAATCCTAAAGATAGATCTATTGGGCCTAACAAACCCCATCCAAAGTACCGGATGCTTTAGTACTTCGAAATTTATATCATATCCGAAGGGTGTCCCGGAATGATGGGGATATTCTTAAATATGCATCTTGTTAATGTCGGTTACCAGGTGTTCACCATATGAATGATTTTTATCTCTATGTATGGGATGTGTATTGAAATATGAAATCTTGTGGTCTATTATTATGATTTGATAATATATAGGTTAAACCTATAACTCACCAACATTTTTTGTTGACATTTTAAGCATGTTTATTCTCAGGTGATTATTAAGAGCTTCCGCTATCGCATACTTAAATAAGGACGAGATTTGAAGTCCATGCTTGTATGATATTGTGTAAAAACTGCATTCAAGAAACTTTTTTTCGTTGTAACATATTTGTATTGTAAACCATTATGTAATGGTCGTGTGTAAACAGGATATTATAGATTATCATTATTTGATAATCTACGTAAAGCTTTTTAAACCTTTATTGATGAAATAAAGGTTATGGTTTGTTTTAAAATGAATGCAATCTTTGAAAAACGTCTCATATAGAGGTCAAAACCTCGCAACGAAATCAATTAATATGGAACAATAAGCTCAATATATATCCGAAGACATGCTACGAGCTTGTGTTATTGATTTCGGAAACAGTTGGGATCGACATCTACCGTTAGCAGAATTTTCCTACAACAACAGCTACCATTCAAGCATTGAGATGGCGCCGTTTGAAGCACTTTATGGTAGAAAGTGCAGGTCTCCGATTTGTTGGAGTGAAGTGGGGGATAGACAGATTACGGGTCCGGAGATTATACAAGAAACTACCGAGAAGATCATCCAAATTCAACAACGGTTGAAAACCGCCCAAAGTCGACAAAAGAGCTACGCTGACATTAAAAGAAAAGATATAGAATTTGAAATTGGAGAGATGGTCATGCTTAAAGTTGCACCTTGGAAAGGCGTTGTTCGATTTGGTAAACGAGGGAAATTAAATCCAAGGTATATTGGACCATTCAAGATTATTGATCGTGTCGGACCAGTAGCTTACCGACTAGAGTTACCTCAACAACTCGCGGCTGTACATAACACTTTCCACGTCTCGAATTTAAAGAAATGTTTTGCTAAAGAAGATCTCACTATTCCGTTAGATGAAATCCAAATCAACGAAAAACTTCAATTCATCGAAGAACCCGTCGAAATAATGGATCGTGAGGTTAAAAGACTTAAGCAAAACAAGATACCAATTGTTAAGGTTCGATGGAATGCTCGTAGAGGACCCGAGTTCACCTGGGAGCGTGAAGATCAGATGAAGAAGAAATACCCGCATCTATTTCCAGAAGATTCGTCAACACCTTCAACAGCTTAAAATTTCGGGGCGAAATTTATTTAACGGGTAGGTACTGTAGTGACCCGAACTTTTCCATGTTTATATATATTAACTGAGATTGATGTTTACATGATTAAATGTTTCCAACATGTTAAGCAATCAAACTTGTTAAGACTTGATTAATTGAAATAGGTTTCATATAGACAATTGACCACCCAAGTTGACCGGTGATTCACGAACGTTAAAACTTGTAAAAAACTATATGATGACATATATATGGTTATATATATAGTTAACATGATATTATGATAAGTAAACATATCATTAATTATATTAACAATGAACTACATATGTAAAAACAAGACTACTAACTTAATGATTTTGAAACGAGACATATATGTAACGTTTATCGTTGTAACGACATTTAATGTATATATATCATATTAAGAGATATTCGTACATCATAATATCATAATAATATAATAATTTAAAATCTCTTTTGTTATTATAAACATTGGGTTAACAACATTTAACAAGATCGTTAACCTAAAGGTTTCAAAACAACACTTACATGTAACGACTAACGATGACTTAACGACTCAGTTAAAATGTATATACATGTAGTGTTTTAATATGTATTTATACACTTTTGAAAGACTTCAATACACTTATCAAAATACTTCTACTTAACAAAAATGCTTACAATTACATTCTCGTTCAGTTTCATCAACAATTCTACTCGTATGCACCCGTATTCGTACTCGTACAATACACAGCTTTTAGATGTATGTACTATTGGTATATACACTCCAATGATCAGCTCTTAGCAGCCCATGTGAGTCACCTAACACATGTGGGAACCATCATTTGGCAACTAGCATGAAATATCTCATAAGATTACAAAAATATGAGTAATCATTCATGACTTATTTACATGAAAACAAAATTACATATCCTTTATATCTAATCCATACACCAACGACCAAAAACACCTACAAACACTTTCATTCTTCAATTTTCTTCATCTAATTGAACTCTCTCAAGTTCTATCTTCAAGTTCTAAGTGTTCTTCATAAATTCCAAAAGTTCTAGTTTCATAAAATCAAGAATACTTTCAAGTTTGCTAGCTCACTTCCAATCTTGTAAGGTGATCATCCAACCTCAAGAAATCTTTGTTTCTTACAGTAGGTTATCATTCTAATACAAGGTAATAATCATATTCAAACTTTGGTTCAATTTCTATAACTATAACAATCTTATTTCAAGTGATGATCTTACTTGAACTTGTTTTCGTGTCATGATTTTGCTTCAAGAACTTTGAGCCATCCAAGGATCCATTGAAGCTAGATCCATTTTTATCTTTTCCAGTAGGTTCATCCAAGGAACTTAAGGTAGTAATGATGTTCATAACATCATTCAATTCATACATATAAAGCTATCTTATTCGAAGGTTTAAACTTGTAATCACTAGAACATAGTTTAGTTAATTCTAAACTTGTTCGCAAACAAAAGTTAATCCTTCTAACTTGACTTTTAAAATCAACTAAACACATGTTCTATATCTATATGATATGCTAACTTAATGATTTAAAACCTGGAAACACGAAAAACACCATAAAACCGGATTTACGCCGTCGTAGTAACACCGCGGGCTGTTTTGGGTTAGTTAATTAAAAACTATGATAAACTTTGATTTAAAAGTTGTTATTCTGAGAAAATGATTTTTATTATGAACATGAAACTATATCCAAAAATTATGGTTAAACTCAAAGTGGAAGTATGTTTTCTAAAATGGTCATCTAGACGTCGTTCTTTCGACTGAAATGACTACCTTTACAAAAACGACTTGTAACTTATTTTTCCGACTATAAACCTATACTTTTTTTGTTTAGATTCATAAAATAGAGTTCAATATGAAACCATAGCAATTTGATTCACTCAAAACGGATTTAAAATGAAGAAGTTATGGGTAAAACAAGATTGGATAATTTTTCTCATTTTAGCTACGTGAAAATTGGTAACAAATCTATTCCAACCATAACTTAATCAACTTGTATTATATATTATGTAATCTTGAGATACCATAGACACGTATACAATGTTTCGACCTATCATGTCGACACATCTATATATATTTCGGAACAACCATAGACACTCTATATGTGAATGTTGGAGTTAGCTATACAGGGTTGAGGTTGATTCCAAAATATATATAGTTTGAGTTGTGATCAATACTGAGATACGTATACACTGGGTCGTGGATTGATTCAAGATAATATTTATCGATTTATTTCTGTACATCTAACTGTGGACAACTAGTTGTAGGTTACTAACGAGGACAGCTGACTTAATAAACTTAAAACATCAAAATATATTAAAAGTGTTGTAAATATATTTTGAACATACTTTGATATATATGTATATATTGTTATAGGTTCGTGAATCAACCAGTGGCCAAGTCTTACTTCCCGACGAAGTAAAAATCAGTGAAAGTGAGTTATAGTCCCACTTTCAAAATCTAATATTTTTGGGATGAGAATACATGCAGGTTTTATAAATGATTTACAAAATAGACACAAGTACGTGAAACTACATTCTATGGTTGAATTATCGAAATCGAATATGCCCCTTTTTATTAAGTCTGGTAATCTAAGAATTAGGGAACAGACACCCTAATTGACGCGAATCCTAAAGATAGATCTATTGGGCCTAACAAACCCCATCCAAAGTACCGGATGCTTTAGTACTTCGAAATTTATATCATATCCGAAGGGTGTCCCGGAATGATGGGGATATTCTTATATATGCATCTTGTTATTGTCGGTTACCAGGTGTTCACCATATGAATGATTTTTATCTCTATGTATGGGATGTGTATTGAAATATGAAATCTTGTGGTCTATTGTTACGATTTGATATATATAGGTTAAACCTATAACTCACCAACATTTTTGTTGACGTTTTAAGCATGTTTATTCTCAGGTGATTATTAAGAGCTTCCGCTGTCACATACTTAAATAAGGACAAGATTTGGAGTCCATGCTTGTATGATATTGTGTAAAAACTGCATTCAAGAAACTTATTTTGTTGTAACATATTTGTATTGTAAACCATTATGTAATGGTCGTGTGTAAACAGGATATTTTAGATTATCATTATTTGATAATCTACGTAAAGCGTTTTAAACCTTTATTGATGAAATAAAGGTTATGGTTTGTTTAAAAATGAATGCAGTCTTTGAAAAACGTCTCATATAGAGGTCAAAACCTCGCAACGAAATCAAGTAATATGGAACGTTTTTAATCAATAAGAACGTTGGAAAACCCGCAATAAATTTTATGAAGTTAACAAAAATGTTTTGCGGTTTATGGGACTAATAATGATAATAATAATCATAATCCTTTAGTTTTGTTGTAGTTAGCTCTGATACCAACTGAAATGTCCCGTTCTTATTGATTAAAAACGTTCCATATTAATTGATTTCGTTGCGAGGTTTTGACCTCTATATGAGACGTTTTTCAAAGACTGCATTCATTTTTAAAACAAACCATAACCTTTATTTCATAGATAAAGGTTTTAAAAAGCTTTACGTAGATTATCAAATAATGATAATCTAAAATATCCTGTTTACACACGACCATTACATAATGGTTTACAATACAAATATGTTACAACAAAATAAGTTTCTTGAATGCAGTTTTTACACAATATCATACAAGCATGGACTCCAAATCTCGTCCTTATTTAAGTATGCGACAGCGGAAGCTCTTAATAATCACCTGAGAATAAACATGCTTAAAACGTCAACAAAAATGTTGGTGAGTTATAGGTTTAACCTATATATATCAAATCATAATAATAGACCACAAGAGTTCATATTTCAATACACATCCCATACATAGAGATAAAAATCATTCATATGGTGAACACCTGGTAACCGACATTAACAAGATGCATATATAAGAATATCCCCATCATTCCGGGACACCCTTCGGATATGATATAAATTTCGAAGTACTAAAGCATCCGGTACTTTGGATGGGGTTTGTTAGGCCCAATAGATCTATCTTTAGGATTCGCGTCAATTAGGGTGTCTGTTCCCTAATTCTTAGATTACCAGACTTAATAAAAAGGGGCATATTCGATTTTGATAATTCAACCATAGAATGTAGTTTCACGTACTTGTGTCTATTTTGTAAACCATTTATAAAACCTGCATGTATTCTCATCCCAAAAATATTAGATTTTAAAAGTGGGACTATAACTCACTTTAACAGATTTTTACTTCGTCGGGAAGTAAGACTTGGCCACTGGTTAATTCACGAACCTATAACAATATATACATATATATCAAAGTATGTTCAAAATATATTTACAACACTTTTAATATATTTTGATTTTTTAAGTTTATTAAGTCAGCTGTCCTCGTTAGTAACCTACAACTAGTTGTCCACAGTTAGATGTGCAGAAATAAATCGATAAATATTATCTTGAATCAATCCACGACCCAGTGTATACGTATCTCAGTATTGATCACAACTCAAACTATATATATTTTGGAATCAACCTCAACCCTGTATAGCTAACTCCAACATTCACATATAGAGTGTCTATGGTTGTTCCGAAATATATATAGATGTGTCGACATGATAGGTCGAAACATTGTATACGTGTCTATGGTATCTCAAGATTACATAATATACAATACAAGTTGATTAAGTTATGGTTGGAATAGATTTGTTACCAATTTTCACGTAGCTAAAATGAGAAAAATTATCCAATCTTGTTTTACCCATAACTTCTTCATTTTAAATCCGTTTTGAGTGAATCAAATTGCTATGGTTTCATATTGAACTCTATTTTATGAATCTAAACAGAAAAGTATAGGTTTATAGTCGGAAAAATAAGTTACAAGTTATTTTTGTAAAGGTAGTCATTTCAGTCGAAAGAACGACGTCTAGATGACCATTTTAGAAAACATACTTCCACTTTGAGTTTAATCATAATTTTTGGATATAGTTTCATGTTCATAATAAAAATCATTTTCTCAGAATAACAACTTTAAAATCAAAGTTTATCATAGTTTTTAATTAACTAACCCAAAACAGCCCGCGGTGTTACTACGACGGCGTAAATCCGGTTTTACGGTGTTTTTCGTGTTTCCAGGTTTTAAATCATTAAGTTAGCATATCATATAGATATAGAACATGTGTTTAGTTGATTTTAAAAGTCAAGTTAGAAGGATTAACTTTTGTTTGCGAACAAGTTTAGAATTAACTAAACTATGTTCTAGTGAATACAAGTTTAAACCTTCGAATAAGATAGCTTTATATGTATAAATTGAATGATGTTATGAACATCATTACTGCCTTAAGTTCCTTGGATAAACCTACTGGAAAAGAGAAAAATGGATCTAGCTTCAATGGATCCTTGGATGGCTCGAAGTTCTTGAAGCAGAATCATGACACGAAAACAAGTTCAAGTAAGATCATCACTTGAAATAAGATTGTTATAGTTATAGAAATTGAACCAAAGTTTGAATATGATTATTACCTTGTATTAGAATGATAACCTACTGTAAGAAACAAAGATTTCTTGAGGTTGGATGATCACCTTACAAGATTGGAAGTGAGCTAGCAAACTTGAAAGTATTCTTGATTTTATGAAACTATAACTTTTGGAATTTATGAAGAACACTTAGAACTTGAAGATAGAACTTGAGAGAGATCAATTAGATGAAGAAAATTGAAGAATGAAAGTGTTTGTAGGTGTTTTTGGTCGTTGGTGTATGGATTAGATATAAAGGATATGTAATTTTGTTTTCATGTAAATAAGTCATGAATGATTACTCATATTTTTGTAATTTTATGAGATATTTCATGCTAGTTGCCAAATGATGGTTCCCACATGTGTTAGGTGACTCACATGGGCTGCTAAGAGCTGATCATTGGAGTGTATATACCAATAGTACATACATCTAAAAGCTGTGTATTGTACGAGTACGAATACGGGTGCATACGAGTAGAATTGTTGATGAAACTGAACGAGGATGTAATTGTAAGCATTTTTGTTAAGTAGAAGTATTTTGATAAGTGTATTGAAGTCTTTCAAAAGTGTATAAATACATATTAAAACACTACATGTATATACATTTTAACTGAGTCGTTAAGTCATCGTTAGTCGTTACATGTAAGTGTTGTTTTGAAACCTTTAGGTTAACGATCTTGTTAAATGTTGTTAACCCAATGTTTATAATATCAAATGAGATTTTAAATTATTATATTATCATGATATTATCATGTATGAATATCTCTTAATATGATATATATACATTAAATGTCTTTACAACGATAATCGTTACATATATGTCTCGTTTAAAAATCATTAAGTTAGTAGTCTTGTTTTTACATATGTAGTTCATTGTTAATATACTTAATGATATGTTTACTTATCATAGTATCATGTTAACTATATATATATCCATATATATGTCATCATATAGTTTTTACAAGTTTTAACGTTCGTGAATCACCGGTCAACTTGGGTGGTCAATTGTCTATATGAAACATATTTCAATTAATCAAGTCTTAACAAGTTTGATTGCTTAACATGTTGGAAACATTTAATCATGTAAATATCAATCTCAATTAATATATATAAACATGGAAAAGTTCGGGTCACTACAGTACCTACCCGTTAAATAAATTTCGTCCCGAAATTTTAAGCTGTTGAAGGTGTTGACGAATCTTCTGGAAATAGATGCGGGTATTTCTTCTTCATCTGATCTTCACGCTCCCAGGTGAACTCGGGTCCTCTACGAGCATTCCATCGAACCTTAACAATTGGTATCTTGTTTTGCTTAAGTCTTTTAACCTCACGATCCATTATTTCGACGGGTTCTTCGATGAATTGAAGTTTTTCGTTGATTTGGATTTCATCTAACGGAATAGTGAGATCTTCTTTAGCAAAACATTTCTTTAAATTCGAGACGTGGAAAGTGTTATGTACAGCCGCGAGTTGTTGAGGTAACTCTAGTCGGTAAGCTACTGGTCCGACACGATCAATAATCTTGAATGGTCCAATATACCTTGGATTTAATTTCCCTCGTTTACCAAATCGAACAACGCCTTTCCAAGGTGCAACTTTAAGCATGACCATCTCTCCAATTTTAAATTCTATATCTTTTCTTTTAATGTCAGCGTAGCTCTTTTGTCGACTCTGGGCGGTTTTCAACCGTTGTTGAATTTGGATGATCTTCTCGGTAGTTTCTTGTATAATCTCTGGACCCGTAATCTGTCTATCCCCCACTTCACTCCAACAAATCGGAGACCTGCACTTTCTACCATAAAGTGCTTCAAACGGCGCCATCTCAATGCTTGAATGGTAGCTGTTGTTGTAGGAAAATTCTGCTAACGGTAGATGTCGATCCCAACTGTTTCCGAAATCAATAACACATGCTCGTAGCATGTCTTCAAGCGTTTGTATCGTCCTTTCGCTCTGCCCATCAGTTTGTGGATGATAGGCAGTACTCATGTCTAGACGAGTTCCTAATGCTTGCTGTAATGTCTGCCAGAATCTTGAAATAAATCTGCCATCCCTATCAGAGATAATAGAGATTGGTATTCCATGTCTGGAGATGACTTCCTTCAAATACAGTCGTGCTAACTTCTCCATCTTGTCATCTTCTCTTATTGGCAAAAAGTGTGCTGATTTGGTGAGACGGTCAACTATTACCCAAATAGTATCAAAACCACTTGCAGTCCTTGGCAATTTAGTGATGAAATCCATGGTAATGTTTTCCCATTTCCATTCCGGGATTTCGGGTTGTTGAAGTAGACCTGATGGTTTCTGATGCTCAGCTTTGACCTTAGAACACGTCAAACATTCTCCTACGTATTTAGCAACATCGGTTTTCATACCCGGCCACCAAAAATGTTTCTTGAGATCCTTGTACATCTTCCCCGTTCCAGGATGTATTGAGTATCTGGTTTTATGAGCTTCTCTAAGTACCATTTCTCTCATATCTCCAAATTTTGGTACCCAAATCCTTTCAGCCCTATACCGGGTTCCGTCTTCCCAAATATTAAGATGCTTCTCCGATCCTTTGGGTATTTCATCCTTTAAATTTCCCTCTTTTAAAACTCCTTGTTGCGCCTCCTTTATTTGAGTAGTAATGTTATTATGAATCATTATATTCATAGATTTTACTCGAATGGGTTCTCTGTCCTTCCTGCTCAAGGCATCGGCTACCACATTTGCCTTCCCCGGGTGGTAACGAATCTCAAAGTCGTAATCATTCAATAATTCAATCCACCTACGCTGCCTCATATTCAGTTGTTTCTGATTAAATATGTGTTGAAGACTTTTGTGGTCGGTATATATAATACTTTTGACCCCATATAAGTAGTGCCTCCAAGTCTTTAATGCAAAAACAACCGCGCCTAATTCCAAATCATGCGTCGTATAATTTTGTTCGTGAATCTTCAATTGTCTAGACGCATAAGCAATCACCTTCGTTCGTTGCATTAATACACAACCGAGACCTTGCTTTGATGCATCACAATAAATCACAAAATCATCATTCCCTTCAGGCAATGACAATATAGGTGCCGTAGTTAGCTTTTTCTTCAATAACTGAAACGCTTTCTCTTGTTCATCATTCCATTCAAATTTCTTCCCTTTATGCGTTAATGCAGTCAAGGGTTTTGCTATTCTGGAAAAGTCTTGGATGAACCTTCTGTAGTAACCAGCTAGTCCTAAAAACTGGCGTATGTGTTTCGGAGTTTTCGGGGTTTCCCACTTTTCAACAGTTTCTATCTTTGCCGGATCCACCTTAATACCTTCTTTGTTCACTATGTGACCGAGGAATTGAACTTCTTCCAACCAAAATGCACACTTTGAAAACTTAGCGTACAATTCTTCCTTCCTCAATACTTCTAACACCTTTCTCAAATGTTCACCGTGTTCTTGGTCATTCTTTGAGTAAATAAGTATGTCATCAATGAAAACAATGACAAACTTGTCAAGGTATGGTCCACACACTCGGTTCATAAGGTCCATGAACACAGCTGGTGCATTAGTTAAACCAAACGGCATGACCATAAACTCGTAATGACCGTAACGTGTCCTGAAAGCAGTCTTTGGAATATCATCTTCTTTCACCCGCATTTGATGATACCCGGAACGTAAGTCAATCTTTGAATAAACAGACGAGCCTTGTAGTTGATCAAATAAGTCATCGATTCTCGGTAGTGGGTAACGGTTCTTGATGGTAAGTTTGTTCAACTCTCGGTAGTCGATACACAACCTGAATGTACCATCTTTCTTCTTGACAAACAAAACAGGAGCTCCCCACGGTGATGTGCTTGGTCGAATGAAACCACGCTCTAAAAGTTCTTGTAATTGGCTTTGTAGTTCTTTCATCTCGCTGGGTGCGAGTCTGTAAGGAGCACGAGCTATTGGTGCAGCTCCTGGTACAAGATCTATTTGAAATTCAACGGATCGATGTGGGGGTAATCCCGGTAATTCTTTCGGAAATACATCAGGAAATTCTTTTGCTACGGGAACATCATTGATGCTCTTTTCTTCAGTTTGTACTTTCTCGACGTGTGCTAGAACAGCATAGCAACCTTTTCTTATTAGTTTTTGTGCCTTCAAATTACTAATAAGATGTAGCTTCGTGTTGCCCTTTTCTCCGTACACCATTAAGGGTTTTCCTTTTTCTCGTATAATGCGAATTGCATTTTTGTAACAAACGATCTCCGCTTTCACTTCTTTCAACCAGTCCATACCGATTATCACATCAAAACTTCCTAACTCTACTGGTATCAAATCAATCTTAAATGTTTCGCTAACCAGTTTAATTTCTCGATTCCGACATATATTATCTGCTGAAATTAATTTACCATTTGCTAATTCGAGTAAAAATTTACTATCCAAAGGCGTCAATGGACAACTTAATTTAGCACAAAAATGTCTACTCATATAGCTTCTATCCGCACCCGAATCAAATAAAACGTAAGCAGATTTATTGTCAATAAGAAACGTACCCGTAACAAGCTCCGGGTCTTCCTGTGCCTCTGCCGCATTAATATTGAAAACTCTTCCACGGCCTTGTCCATTCGTGTTCTCCTGGTTCGGGCAATTTCTAATAATGTGGCCTGGTTTTCCACATTTATAACAAACTACATTGGCATAACTTGCTCCGACACTACTTGCTCCGCCATTACTCGTTCCGACACCATTTGTTCCTTTCGTTCTATTAACCCCTGGTCCGTAGACCTCACACTTCGCCGCGCTATGACCATTTCTTTTACACTTGTTGCAAAATTTGGTGCAGAACCCCGAGTGATTCTTTTCACACCTTTGGCATAGCTGCTTCTGATTGTTGTTGTTGTTGCGGTTATTATTGTTGTTGGGATGATTGTTGTAGTTGCTGTTGTTGTTGTTGTTGTTGTTGTTGTTGGGCCGTTTGTTGTAGTTGCGATTGATGTTGCGATTGTTGGGATAATTGTTGCGATTATTGTTGTAATTGCTGTTGTTGTTGTATTGGTGATTCTTATCACCGTTTTCCTCCCACTTTCTTTTTACTTGCTTCACATTGGCCTCTTCAGCAGTCTGTTCTTTAATTCTTTCTTCAATTTGGTTCACGAGTTTGTGAGCCATTCTACATGCCTGTTGTATGGAGGCGGGACGAAATTTATTTAACGGGTAGGTACTGTAGTGACCCGAACTTTTCCATGTTTATATATATTAATTGAGATTGATATTTACATGATTAAATGTTTCCAACATGTTAAGCAATCAAACTTGTTAAGACTTGATTAATTGAAATATGTTTCATATAGACAATTGACCACCCAAGTTGACCGGTGATTCACGAACGTTAAAACTTGTAAAAACTATATGATGACATATATATGGATATATATATAGTTAACATGATACTATGATAAGTAAACATATCATTAAGTATATTAACAATGAACTACATATGTAAAAACAAGACTACTAACTTAATGATTTTTAAACGAGACATATATGTAACGATTATCGTTGTAAAGACATTTAATGTATATATATCATATTAAGAGATATTCATACATGATAATATCATGATAATATAATAATTTAAAATCTCATTTGATATTATAAACATTGGGTTAACAACATTTAACAAGATCGTTAACCTAAAGGTTTCAAAACAACACTTACATGTAACGACTAACGATGACTTAACGACTCAGTTAAAATGTATATACATGTAGTGTTTTAATATGTATTTATACACTTTTGAAAGACTTCAATACACTTATCAAAATACTTCTACTTAACAAAAATGCTTACAATTACATCCTCGTTCAGTTTCATCAACAATTCTACTCGTATGCACCCGTATTCGTACTCGTACAATACACAGCTTTTAGATGTATGTACTATTGGTATATACACTCCAATGATCAGCTCTTAGCAGCCCATGTGAGTCACCTAACACATGTGGGAACCATCATTTGGCAACTAGCATGAAATATCTCATAAAATTACAAAAATATGAGTAATCATTCATGACTTATTTACATGAAAACAAAATTACATATCCTTTATATCTAATCCATACACCAACGACCAAAAACACCTACAAACACTTTCATTCTTCAATTTTCTTCATCTAATTGATCTCTCTCAAGTTCTATCTTCAAGTTCTAAGTGTTCTTCATAAATTCCAAAAGTTATAGTTTCATAAAATCAAGAATACTTTCAAGTTTGCTAGCTCACTTCCAATCTTGTAAGGTGATCATCCAACCTCAAGAAATCTTTGTTTCTTACAGTAGGTTATCATTCTAATACAAGGTAATAATCATATTCAAACTTTGGTTCAATTTCTATAACTATAACAATCTTATTTCAAGTGATGATCTTACTTGAACTTGTTTTCGTGTCATGATTCTGCTTCAAGAACTTCGAGCCATCCAAGGATCCATTGAAGCTAGATCCATTTTTCTCTTTTCCAGTAGGTTTATCCAAGGAACTTAAGGCAGTAATGATGTTCATAACATCATTCAATTTATACATATAAAGCTATCTTATTCGAAGGTTTAAACTTGTATTCACTAGAACATAGTTTAGTTAATTCTAAACTTGTTCGCAAACAAAAGTTAATCCTTCTAACTTGACTTTTAAAATCAACTAAACACATGTTCTATATCTATATGATATGCTAACTTAATGATTTAAAACCTGGAAACACGAAAAACACCGTAAAACCGGATTTACGCCGTCGTAGTAACACCGCGGGCTGTTTTGGGTTAGTTAATTAAAAACTATGATAAACTTTGATTTTAAAGTTGTTATTCTGAGAAAATGATTTTTATTATGAACATGAAACTATATCCAAAAATTATGATTAAACTCAAAGTGGAAGTATGTTTTCTAAAATGGTCATCTAGACGTCGTTCTTTCGACTGAAATGACTACCTTTACAAAAATAACTTGTAACTTATTTTTCCGACTATAAACCTATACTTTTCTGTTTAGATTCATAAAATAGAGTTCAATATGAAACCATAGCAATTTGATTCACTCAAAACGGATTTAAAATGAAGAAGTTATGGGTAAAACAAGATTGGATAATTTTTCTCATTTTAGCTACGTGAAAATTGGTAACAAATCTATTCCAACCATAACTTAATCAACTTGTATTGTATATTATGTAATCTTGAGATACCATAGACACGTATACAATGTTTCGACCTATCATGTCGACACATCTATATATATTTCGGAACAACCATAGACACTCTATATGTGAATGTTGGAGTTAGCTATACAGGGTTGAGGTTGATTCCAAAATATATATAGTTTGAGTTGTGATCAATACTGAGATACGTATACACTGGGTCGTGGATTGATTCAAGATAATATTTATCGATTTATTTCTGCACATCTAACTGTGGACAACTAGTTGTAGGTTACTAACGAGGACAGCTGACTTAATAAACTTAAAAAATCAAAATATATTAAAAGTGTTGTAAATATATTTTGAACATACTTTGATATATATGTATATATTGTTATAGGTTCGTGAATTAACCAGTGGCCAAGTCTTACTTCCCGACGAAGTAAAAATCTGTTAAAGTGAGTTATAGTCCCACTTTTAAAATCTAATATTTTTGGGATGAGAATACATGCAGGTTTTATAAATGGTTTACAAAATAGACACAAGTACGTGAAACTACATTCTATGGTTGAATTATCAAAATCGAATATGCCCCTTTTTATTAAGTCTGGTAATCTAAGAATTAGGGAACAGACACCCTAATTGACGCGAATCCTAAAGATAGATCTATTGGGCCTAACAAACCCCATCCAAAGTACCGGATGCTTTAGTACTTCGAAATTTATATCATATCCGAAGGGTGTCCCGGAATGATGGGGATATTCTTATATATGCATCTTGTTAATGTCGGTTACCAGGTGTTCACCATATGAATGATTTTTATCTCTATGTATGGGATGTGTATTGAAATATGAACTCTTGTGGTCTATTATTATGATTTGATATATATAGGTTAAACCTATAACTCACCAACATTTTTGTTGACGTTTTAAGCATGTTTATTCTCAGGTGATTATTAAGAGCTTCCGCTGTCGCATACTTAAATAAGGACGAGATTTGGAGTCCATGCTTGTATGATATTGTGTAAAAACTGCATTCAAGAAACTTATTTTGTTGTAACATATTTGTATTGTAAACCATTATGTAATGGTCGTGTGTAAACAGGATATTTTAGATTATCATTATTTGATAATCTACGTAAAGCTTTTTAAAACCTTTATCTATGAAATAAAGGTTATGGTTTGTTTTAAAAATGAATGCAGTCTTTGAAAAACGTCTCATATAGAGGTCAAAACCTCGCAACGAAATCAATTAATATATACCATTTCATAATATATCCAACTATAATTGACTTGATAATAATCTTGATGAACTCGACGACTCGAATGCAACGTCTTTTGAAATATGCCATGAATGACTCCAAGTAATATCTATAAAATGAGCAAATACACAGCGGAAGATTTCTTTCGTACCTGAGAATAAACATGCTTTAAAGTGTCAACCAAAAGGTTGGTGAGTTCATTAGTTTAACTTAAACAATCGTTTCCATCATTTTAATAGACCACAAGATTTCAGATTTCCATTTCTCATAAACATACGTCCCATGCATAGAGACAAAAATATCATTCATATGGATTGAACACCTGGTAACCGACATTAACAATATGTATATATAAGAATATCCCCATCATTCCGGGATCCTCCTTCGGACATGATATAAATTTCGAAGTACTAAAACATCCGGTACTTTGGATGGGGCTTGTTGGGCCCGATAGATCTATCTTTAGGATTCGCGTCAATTAGGGTGTCTGTTCCCTAATTCTTAGATTACCAGACTTAATAAAAAGGGGCATATTCGACTTCGATAATCCAACCATAGAATGTAGTTTCACGTACTTGTGTCAATTTCGTAAAACAGTTATAAAAGTTGCGCATGTATTCTCAGCCCAAAAATATAAAGGGTAAAAAGGCAAATGAAACTCACGATACTGTATTTTGTAGTAAAAATACATATGACGTCATTGAACAATGCAGGGTTGGCCTCGGATTCACGAACCTATATCAATTGTGTATATATTAATACGTATAATGTAAGTTACAAAATTTCATTTATTAATATGTATTATTTATATATTATAGTTTTGTAGAATTTATTCTAACCTTTATTTTAAAACGTATACTTATATTATATTTTAAGTTATATTTTATATATATATATATATATATATATATATATATATATATATATATATATATATATATATATATCTATTTTATGTATATATATCTATAATGATTTACGTTTATATAAATAGTGACATTAATATATTTATATACATATATTTGTGGTTAGTATTGTATTTATGAAATTTTATTAGTTTGTTATGTGAATTATTAATACAATCCTAGTATATACCATAAGTATATATATAGTGTACAAAAGATTTATTTGTTAAAATAATAATTTAGATAATAATGATTTACTAATAATAATAATAATTTTATTAATAATGATAATACTAATAGTAAAAAAAATGAAAATGATAACTGTTAATGATACTAATAATAATAACTCTAAAATAATATTAATACTAATACCATACTTATGTTAATAATAAGGGTTCTAATATTTATAAAATGATAAATGATAATCATAATAATACTAGTAAATATTAATGATGATACTGATAAATATGATATTATTAATTGTAAATGTACTGATGATACTATTATTTATAAACCGGTACAAATTCTAATATTGATGATAATAATATATTTTTATTTCCTTCATAATAATAATAATGATAATCATAATCATAATCCTAATGATGATAAAATACTAAAATGATAAGTTTATTACTAATAATAATATTATTAATACCTATCATAATAATAATAGTAATGTCTATAATACTTTCAAATATGATAACAAGTATGATACTAATAATAACAATAACAATAACAATCAAAACAATCACAATAATAATAATAATACTAATAATAATTAATATATAATAACAATAATAAAATTAGAAAAGAAAACTACCTCACATGAAAAGAGTTTAAAAAAAAAAAGAAAGAAACTACCGTCCTCTGGACTCGATCTCGTGACCACATGCTCACACGCAAACACTCTCGACCATCCCACCAATTCTGATTCTCTGTACTAATATCGAATTTAAATTTTATATATAAACTGTTTTTCTTCTATTCCTCTTCTTCTCCACAAGTCTCATGGATTCAACAAAACATCAATAACCAAAAAAAAAAAAAAAAAAATCGGGGTTCCCTTTAAAGCTTCAAAACATTACAGAAAAAATAATAATTTGGGTTCTAAAATAATAAAAAAAAAATACTAAAGGCCTACTGCAGCGTCGGTTCTTGGAACAAAACAAAAAAAATTGATTTCGTCTTAAACCTCATTTGTATCTTCACGATTACATTCTGCGTTCAAACCTTTCATGATTCTTGAAAACACCTCAATCGATAGGATGAATCAACCGCACTTCATCTACGAAAGAAAAGATTTACGCATATAGTTATGTACCTGAGAAACTCTCGGCAATTGAGTAAAAGTTCAACACATAGCCGCGTCAGATCCTTTGGCATTTATTAACAAAAACAACTTTGCGATCCCTTTTCAAAATTAGCCAATTTTGTCACAGCTCCAACAAGTCAACTTCGACTTTTCGTACGAAACAACCTTATTATAACGTTTATATATACGCGTGCTCTTTTATTGTTACCAGGTAACCTTTCATATTCCATCATATTACCATCAGCGTTTAATCACCTAAAAACACAATTCTCCTGAAACCACCTCGGATTAATAACCGATGATTCAGATATCATAGCATTAAATGCAGAGGAAACGGAAAAATGGTAGATGGTCTAAACGGACAAAAGTTTGATGATAAAGAAAGGAGTGTTAGGAACGCTCGATAGAAAATTGGGTATTGAAAAACATATTGAGTTACCCATGAAGGAGACCAAGGACAAATACAAGGACCAAATCCTATATTCAAAGGATTCAGGTAATTCTGGATCCGTTGAAATCTTTAGAGAATATCTTGCTCCGAAGTCATGTTAAAATCTTGCGGAAAATCTTTCTCCATCAACCGTCGAACTTAGAAATTCCAAAATATCATCATCAATATCTTTGATATTTCTGAGGATATTTTCATAAATATTCTCGTCCGAAATTATATACCTCTTCGTGCTTCCTGTGTATCAATATATTGGAAACATTCAATAGAAAATATAGTACCGAAAAGCAGATTATGCGAAACTATGAAGAAAGCCGTGGATAAATCACAAAGAATAAGTTTGACTTCAAAGAATCCAAATAATTCAATGTCTGCTAAAGTCTATAGTGAATAACTTGCTCCTTACTCTAAACCCTTGCAGACAATAGTTTCTATCATCCTCTGATCTTAGATATTCTGAGATATTATCGTACCTTTCATTATAAATATCCTCCATATTTCTGGAGATATTTTTATAACTATTCTTATCTGAAATCATTAATCTTTTCGTGCTATCAGTATTACATCATATAGAAACTATAGTTTCTATATTCTGTAAATTTTCAAGCTTAAAATATGAATGTTATTGTAGTAATGATGGGAACTGATGCATGAGTTAGTATAATATAATGACACTTGATCAACGTGATTATATTACAGTAAGTCATGCTGAGTTTCTAAATGAAACGTGATGATTCACAGATCATAACGTCATCATGTGCCATGTTACATAACTCTTTCATCCTACTTAACTCCGTAACAAATCAAGAAAATGTATTCTTGATGGTTCTATCTTCCGTGATGTTGATAAATTTGAAAATCAAATCGTGCTATCACGTTCCTTCATGCTTAGAACATTATAATCATTCGAAACTCTATATCTATAAATTCTGGACCATTATTCGCTTGACTTGAAGTCGGGAAGAGAAAACAAAAGCATAGAGCTTTGAAATATAAGGGAGAATATAAAGTCCGATAACAACACATAAATTACAAACCGTGTATATCAATGTTTATCGCAACATAAAGACACGGGAGAATTAAAAACATTATAATCCCGAGGGCGAAGTAGAAGAAAGCAGATTCCTCTGGTGGAAGTTGGAAAAGGAGAATGATTGTTGCGATAGTAAGGATGAGGACAAGGATCAGAACTGGATTAATCATTTTCAGAATCTTTTGGATGTATGAACTAAGAAAGAAAGTATAAGAATGGTGAGAATAATGGAAAGGAAGAGCTTAATTTATACTGGAAATATCAGACGTAGTAATCGGGGCAGATCACTGTATTTAATTAAAGAGATCTTAATTTCCATAAATCCCGAAGAATCAGATTTTATAGATCTTCAAGATTTTCTTTAAATCCCTTAAATTCCGGAATTCAACCAAGGCAATGTCAAAAGTTAAGACGCGCCTTATTTTCTAAATTCAAACCTGACTACGTCAAAAGTTAAAAACAAATCTTTGTTTCTCATTTCATCCTTTTGTGAATAGCTTCATTTGCACTCTTCGAATAATCGAATTATTTTTATCCATATTACTCAATGATGATAAAACTCAAGTTATCAACTCATATTCGTCAGGAAAACATATTTATTGTTAGCTATGACGACCTCACTCAAATTTCGGGACGAAATTTCTTTAACGGGTAGGTACTGTGATGACCCGGGAATTTTCGACCAAATTTAAACATAATCTTATATGATTCGACTCGATAAGCAAAGTCTATTAAACCAAGTCTCATTATGTTTGAACTATTTCATGATAACATTTGACCTTTAACTATTTCCGACGATTCACGAACCTTTAATTGTAACTAAGAATGTAAATATAAATAATTATATATAAAACTAATTATATTAGTATTAATGAACTATTAAGTAATTTTGTTATTATAAAAGATAACATTTAATAACTAAAGATTTTCATTTTGAATATATATAGTATATTGTATATAAATGATTCAAACATATTTTACCAACGTTATCAAAATATTAAATGTACAATGTTATACTTTGTAGTTAATTGTTTAATATACATAATTAATCATCTACTCAACATTTAAAACATGATTTTATATATATGGTAGTATACATATATACATAAATATAACTATATATATATGATTTTATACATAATTATTATATTATGTATATGTAGAAATTTATATTTATAATATATCTATGATGAAATAATGTACTATTTTAATAAATATATATAATACTTACATATATAAAAAATTTATATTTTTCATAATTACATACATAAGTATAATATAATTGGTATGTAAATAAATATTATAATATATTTATATTAAAATGCATAAATATATAATATTCAGTATATGTTACAATACATATTACATAATTATTAAATATTACATAATAATAGATGATATTAATAAATTAAATTTAAATACAAATATAGTTGTTGTAGTAATGTTATTTGTATCGTCAAATATCAATATTTGTATTCATAATATCACTTTATATCATATAAAGATGAAATTGGATGTATAAATTAGATTATTATTACTAATATTATTATTATCGATAAAATATTAATATTATCATAATTAGTATGGTATTATTATTATTATTATTATTATATTATTATTATCATTTTTACAATTATTATTATCATTAATATTATATTTATCATTATTATTAATTTTATTAATATTATTAGATATTAATAGTATTGTTATTATATATTATTATTATTAATTAAAAAAAAACAGTAGGGATCTATATTATACGCGTGACCTCTGTATCCTTTATCTCTATTATTATTATTTTTTTTGTTTCTTTCCTGCTCCCAACTCGTGAACCTGTGTTGACATTTTCTCCATTTTTTATCAACCGATCTCTATTATTACAACATGATTATGTATAATTGCAAATCAAATAAAAAGGAAATCCAATGGGATTAAAGAGCACAGCGATATTTTTTTTTTCTTCTTCTCTGCACGTTCCAATTTTTTTTTTCTCTTAATTCAATTTCGAATAAAGTTTCAAAATCTAAAAATGCAGAAAGGTTAGAAATCTTTCTTTGAATCTATCTGCAAAATCTCAACTCTCAAATCTTTATATCGATCTTGAATTTTGAAGTCAAAGTTTAGTTTAAAAAAAGTCAACAATTGTTCTTGAGACAAATTCGCGTTCGTGTATATGTTTCTGATCAAATTGACGATTCCAGTAGTTTTTATCTGAAATGTCCCGTTCTTATTGATTAAAAACGTTCCATATTAATTGATTTCGTTGCGAGGTTTTGACCTCTATATGAGACGTTTTTCAAAGACTGCATTCATTTTTAAACAAACCATAACCTTTATTTCATCAATAAAGGTTTAAAAAGCTTTACGTAGATTATCAAATAATGATAATCTAATATATCCTGTTTACACACGACCATTACATAATGGTTTACAATACAAATATGTTACAACAAAATAAGTTTCTTGAATGCAGTTTTTACACAATATCATACAAGCATGGACTCCAAATCTTGTCCTTATTTAAGTATGCGACAGCGGAAGCTCTTAATAATCACCTGAGAATAAACATGCTTAAAACGTCAACAAAAATGTTGGTGAGTTATAGGTTTAACCTATATATATCAAATCGTAACAATAGACCACAAGATTTCATATTTCAATACACATCCCATACATAGAGATAAAAATCATTCATATGGTGAACACCTGGTAACCGACAATAACAAGATGCATATATAAGAATATCCCCATCATTCCGGGACACCCTTCGGATATGATATAAATTTCGAAGTACTAAAGCATCCGGTACTTTGGATGGGGTTTGTTAGGCCCAATAAATCTATCTTTAGGATTCGCGTCAATTAGGGTGTCTGTTCCCTAATTCTTAGATTACCAGACTTAATAAAAAGGGGCATATTCGATTTCGATAATTCAACCATAGAATGTAGTTTCACGTACTTGTGTCTATTTTGTAAATCATTTATAAAACTTGCATGTATTCTCATCCCAAAAATATTAGATTTTAAAAGTGGGACTATAACTCACTTTCACAGATTTTTACTTCGTCGGGAAGTAAGACTTGGCCACTGGTTGATTCACGAACCTATAACAATATATACATATATATCAAAGTATGTTCAAAATATATTTACAACACTTTTAATATATTTTGATGTTTTAAGTTTATTAAGTCAGCTGTCCTCGTTAGTAACCTACAACTAGTTGTCCACAGTTAGATGTACAGAAATAAATCGATAAATATTATCTTGAATCAATCCACGACCCAGTGTATACGTATCTCAGTATTGATCACAACTCAAACTATATATATTTTGGAATCAACCTCAACCCTGTATAGCTAACTCCAACATTCACATATAGAGTGTCTATGGTTGTTCCGAAATATATATAGATGTGTCGACATGATAGGTCGAAACATTGTATACGTGTCTATGGTATCTCAAGATTACATAATATATAATACAAGTTGATTAAGTTATGGTTGGAATAGATTTGTTACCAATTTTCACGTAGCTAAAATGAGAAAAATTATCCAATCTTGTTTTACCCATAACTTCTTCATTTTAAATCCGTTTTGAGTGAATCAAATTGCTATGGTTTCATATTGAACTCTATTTTATGAATCTAAACAAAAAAAGTATAGGTTTCTAGTCGGAAAAATAAGTTACAAGTCGTTTTTGTAAAGGTAGTCATTTCAGTCGAAAGAACGACGTCTAGATGACCATTTTAGAAAACATACTTCCACTTTGAGTTTAACCATAATTTTTGGATATAGTTTCATGTTCATAATAAAAATCATTTTCTCAGAATAACAACTTTTAAATCAAAGTTTATCATAGTTTTTAATTAACTAACCCAAAACAGCCCGCGGTGTTACTAAGACGGCGTAAATCCGGTTTTACGGTGTTTTTCGTGTTTCCAGGTTTTAAATCATTAAGTTAGCATATCATATAGATATAGAACATGTGTTTAGTTGATTTTAAAAGTCAAGTTAGAAGGATTAACTTTTGTTTGCGAAATAGTTTAGAATTAACTAAACTATGTTCTAGTGATTACAAGTTTAAACCTTCGAATAAGATAGCTTTATATGTATGAATCGAATGATGTTATGAACATCATTACTACCTTAAGTTCCTTGGATGAACCTACTGGAAAAGAGAAAAATGGATCTAGCTTCAATGGATCCTTGGATGGCTCAAAGTTCTTGAAGCAAAATCATGACACGAAAACAAGTTCAAGTAAGATCATCACTTGAAATAAGATTGTTATAGTTATAGAAATTGAACCAAAGTTTGAATATGATTATTACCTTGTATTAGAATGATAACCTACTGTAAGAAACAAAGATTTCTTGAGGTTGGATGATCACCTTACAAGATTGGAAGTGAGCTAGCAAACTTGAAAGTATTCTTGATTTTATGAAACTAGAACTTTTGGAATTTATGAAGAACACTTAGAACTTGAAGATAGAACTTGAGAGAGTTCAATTAGATGAAGAAAATTGAAGAATGAAAGTGTTTGTAGGTGTTTTTGGTCGTTGGTGTATGGATTAGATATAAAGGATATGTAATTTTGTTTTCATGTAAATAAGTCATGAATGATTACTCATATTTTTGTAATCTTATGAGATATTTCATGCTAGTTGCCAAATGATGGTTCCCACATGTGTTAGGTGACTCACATGGGCTGCTAAGAGCTGATCATTGGAGTGTATATACCAATAGTACATACATCTAAAAGCTGTGTATTGTACGAGTACGAATACGGGTGCATACGAGTAGAATTGTTGATGAAACTGAACGAGAATGTAATTGTAAGCATTTTTGTTAAGTAGAAGTATTTTGATAAGTGTATTGAAGTCTTTCAAAAGTGTATAAATACATATTAAAACACTACATGTATATACATTTTAACTGAGTCGTTAAGTCATCGTTAGTCGTTACATGTAAGTGTTGTTTTGAAACCTTTAGGTTAACGATCTTGTTAAATGTTGTTAACCCAATGTTTATAATAACAAAAGAGATTTTAAATTATTATATTATCATGATATTATGATGTACGAATATCTCTTAATATGATATATATACATTAAATGTCGTTACAACGATAAACGTTACATATATGTCTCGTTTCAAAATCATTAAGTTAGTAGTCTTGTTTTTACATATGTAGTTCATTGTTAATATAATTAATGATATGTTTACTTATCATAATATCATGTTAACTATATATATAACCATATATATGTCATCATATAGTTTTTTTTTTACAAGTTTTAACGTTCGTGAATCACCGGTCAACTTGGGTGGTCAATTGTCTATATGAAATCTATTTCAATTAATCAAGTCTTAACAAGTTTGATTGCTTAACATGTTGGAAACATTTAATCATGTAAACATCAATCTCAATTAATATATATAAACATGGAAAAGTTCGGGTCACTACAGTACCTACCCGTTAAATAAATTTCGTCCCGAAATTTTAAGCTGTTGAAGGTGTTGACGAATCTTCTGGAAATAGATGCGGGTATTTCATCTTCATCTGATCTTCACGCTCCCAGGTGAACTCGGGTCCTCTACGAGCATTCCATCGAACCTTAACAATTGGTATCTTGTTTTGCTTAAGTCTTTTAACCTCACGATCCATTATTTCGACGGGTTCTTCGATGAATTGGAGTTTTTCGTTGATTTGGATTTCATCTAACGGAATAGTGAGATCTTCTTTAGCAAAACATTTCTTCAAATTCGAGACGTGGAAAGTGTTATGTACAGCCGCGAGTTGTTGAGGTAACTCAAGTCGGTAAGCTACTGGTCCGACACGATCAATAATCTTGAATGGTCCAATATACCTTGTATCATATTTCCTTAATATAAAAGTTTGAGTTCACCTGGGAGCGTGAAGATCAGATGAAGAAGAAATACCCGCATCTATTTCCAGAAGATTCGTCAACACCTTCAACAGCTTAAAATTTCGGGACGAAATTTATTTAACGGGTAGGTACTGTAGTGACCCGAACTTTTCCATGTTTATATATATTAATTGAGATTGATATTTACATGATTAAATGTTTCCAACATGTTAAGCAATCAAACTTGTTAAGACTTGATTAATTGAAATAGGTTTCATATAGACAATTGACCACCCAAGTTGACCGGTGATTCACGAACGTTAAAACTTGTAAAAACTATATGATGACATATATATGGTTATATATATAGTTAAAATTATATTATGATAATTAAACATATCATTAAGTATATTAACAATGAACTACATATGTAAAAACAAGACTACTAACTTAATGATTTTGAAACGAGACATATGTGTAACGATTATCGTTGTAACGACATTTAATGTATATATATCATATTAAGAGATATTCGTACATCATAATATCATGATAATATAATAATTTAAAATCTCTTTTGATATTATAAACATTGGGTTAACAACATTTAACAAGATCGTTAACCTAAAGGTTTCAAAACAACATTTACATGTAACGACTAACGATGACTTAACGACTCAGTTAAAATGTATATACATGTAGTGTTTTAATATGTATTTATACACTTTTGAAAGACTTCAATACACTTATCAAAATACTTCTACTTAACAAAAATGCTTACAATTACATCCTCGTTCAGTTTCATCAACAATTCTACTCGTATGCACCCGTATTCGTACTCGTACAATACACAGCTTTTAGATGTATGTACTATTGGTATATACACTCCAATGATCAGCTCTTAGCAGCCCATGTGAGTCACCTAACACATGTGGGAACCATCATTTGGCAACTAGCATGAAATATCTCATAAAATTACAAAAATATGAGTAATCATTCATGACTTATTTACATGAAAACAAAATTACATATCCTTTATATCTAATCCATACACCAACGACCAAAAACACCTACAAACACTTTTATTCTTCAATTTTCTTCATCTAATTGATCTCTCTCAAGTTCTATCTTCAAGTTCTAAGTGTTCTTCATAAATTCCAAAAGTTCTAGTTTCATAAAATCAAGAATACTTTCAAGTTTGCTAGCTCACTTCCAATCTTGTAAGGTGATCATCCAACCTCAAGAAATCTTTGTTTCTTACAGTAGGTTATCATTCTAATACAAGGTAATAATCATATTCAAACTTTGGTTCAATTTCTATAACTATAACAATCTTATTTCAAGTGATGATCTTACTTGAACTTGTTTTCGTGTCATGATTCTGCTTCAAGAACTTCGAGCCATCCAAGGATCCATTGAAGCTAGATCCATTTTTCTCTTTTCCAGTAGGTTTATCCAAGGAAATTAAGGTAGTAATGATGTTCATAACATCATTCGATTCATACATATAAAGCTATCTTATTCGAAGGTTTAAACTTGTAATCACTAGAACATAGTTTAGTTAATTCTAAACTTGTTCGCAAACAAAAGTTAATCCTTCTAACTTGACTTTTAAAATCAACTAAACACATGTTCTATATCTATATGATATGCTAACTTAATGATTTAAAACCTGGAAACACGAAAACACCGTAAAACCGGATTTACGCCGTCGTAGTAACACCGCGGGCTGTTTTGGGTTAGTTAATTAAAAACTATGATAAACTTTGATTTAAAAGTTGTTATTCTGAGAAAATGATTTTTATTATGAACATGAAACTATATCCAAAAATTATGGTTAAACTCAAAGTGAAAGTATGTTTTCTAAAATGGTCATCTAGACGTCGTTCTTTCGACTGAAATGACTACCTTTACAAAAACGACTTGTAACTTATTTTTTCGACTATAAACCTATACTTTTTCTGTTTAGATTCATAAAATAGAGTTCAATATGAAACCATAGCAATTTGATTCACTCAAAACGGATTTAAAATGAAGAAGTTATGGGTAAAACAAGATTGGATAATTTTTCTCATTTTAGCTACGTGAAAATTGGTAACAAATCTATTCCAACCATAACTTAATCAACTTGTATTGTATATTATGTAATCTTGAGATACCATAGACACGTATACAATGTTTCGACCTATCATGTCGACACATCTATATATATTTCGGAACAACCATAGACACTCTATATGTGAATGTTGGAGTTAGCTATACAGGGTTGAGGTTGATTCCAAAATATATATAGTTTGAGTTGTGATCAATACTGAGATACGTATACACTGGGTCGTGGATTGATTCAAGATAATATTTATCGATTTATTTTTCTGTACATCTAACTGTGGACAACTAGTTGTAGGTTACTAACGAGGACAGCTGACTTAATAAACTTAAAACATCAAAATATATTAAAAGTGTTGTAAATATATTTTGAACATACTTTGATATATATGTATATATTGTTATAGGTTCGTGAATCAACCAGTGGCCAAGTCTTACTTCCCGGCGAAGTAAAAATCTCTGAAAGTGAGTTATAGTCCCACTTTTAAAATCTAATATTTTTGGGATGAGAATACATGCAGGTTTTATAAATGATTTACAAAATAGACACAAGTACGTGAAACTACATTCTATGGTTGAATTAACGAAATCGAATATGCCCCTTTTTATTAAGTCTGGTAATCTAAGAATTAGGGAACAGACACCCTAATTGACGCGAATCCTAAAGATAGATCTATTGGGCCTAACAAACCCCATCCAAAGTACCGGATGCTTTAGTACTTCGAAATTTATATCATATCTAAAGGGTGTCCCGGAATGATGGGGATATTCTTATATATGCATCTTGTTATTGTCGGTTACCAGGTGTTCACCATATGAATGATTTTTATCTCTATGTATGGGATGTGTATTGAAATATGAAATCTTGTGGTCTATTGTTACGATTTGATATATATAGGTTAAACCTATAACTCACCAACATTTTTGTTGATGTTTAAAGCATGTTTATTCTCAGGTGAATATTAAGAGCTTCCGCTGTTGCATACTAAAATAAGGACAAGATTTGGAGTCCATGTTTGTATGATATTGTGTAAAAACTGCATTCAAGAAACTGATTTCGATGTAACATATTTGTATTGTAAACCATTATGTAATGGTCGTGTGTAAACAGGATATTTTAGATTATCATTATTTGATAATCTACGTAAAGCTTTTTAAACCTTTATTTATGAAATAAAGGTTATGGTTTGTTTTAAAAATGAATGCAGTCTTTGAAAAAACGTCTCATATAGAGGTCAAAACCTCGCAACGAAATCAATTAATATGGAACGTTTTTAATCAATAAGAACGGGAGGTTTTGACCTCTATATGAGACGTTTTTCAAAGACTGCATTCATTTTTAAACAAACCATAACCTTTATTTCATCAATAAAGGTTTAAAACGCTTTACGTAGATTATCAAATAATGATAATCTAAAATATCCTGTTTACACACGACCATTACATAATGGTTTACAATACAAATATGTTACAACAAAATAAGTTTCTTGAATGCAGTTTTTACACAATATCATACAAGCATGGACTCCAAATCTTGTCCTTATTTAAGTATGTGACAGCGGAAGCTCTTAATAATCACCTGAGAATAAACATGCTTAAAACGTCAACAAAAATGTTGGTGAGTTATAGGTTTAACCTATATATATCAAATCGTAACAATAGACCACAAGATTTCATATTTCAATACACATCCCATACATAGAGATAAAAATCATTCATATGGTGAACACCTGGTAACCGACAATAACAAGATGCATATATAAGAATATCCCCATCATTCCGGGACACCCTTCGGATATGATATAAATTTCGAAGTACTAAAGCATCCGGTACTTTGGATGGGGTTTGTTAGGCCCAATAGATCTATCTTTAGGATTCGCGTCAATTAGGGTGTCTGTTCCCTAATTCTTAGATTACCAGACTTAATAAAAAGGGGCATATTCGATTTCGATAATTCAACCATAGAATGTAGTTTCACGTACTTGTGTCTATTTTGTAAATCATTTATAAAACCTGCATGTATTCTCATCCCAAAAATATTAGATTTTAAAAGTGGGACTATAACTCACTTTCACAGATTTTTACTTCGTCGGGAAGTAAGACTTGGCCACTGGTTGATTCACGAACCTATAACAATATATACATATATATCAAAGTATGTTCAAAATATATTTACAACACTTTTAATATATTTTGATGTTTTAAGTTTATTAAGTCAGCTGTCCTCGTTAGTAACCTACAACTAGTTGTCCACAGTTAGATGTACAGAAATAAATCGATAAATATTATCTTGAATCAATCCACGACCCAGTGTATACGTATCTCAGTATTGATCACAACTCAAACTATATATATTTTGGAATCAACCTCAACCCTGTATAGCTAACTCCAACATTCACATATAGAGTGTCTATGGTTGTTCCGAAATATATATAGATGTGTCGACATGATAGGTCGAAACATTGTATACGTGTCTATGGTATCTCAAGATTACATAATATATAATACAAGTTGATTAAGTTATGGTTGGAATAGATTTGTTACCAATTTTCACGTAGCTAAAATGAGAAAAATTATCCAATCTTGTTTTACCCATAACTTCTTCATTTTAAATCCGTTTTGAGTGAATCAAATTGCTATGGTTTCATATTGAACTCTATTTTATGAATCTAAACAAAAAAAGTATAGGTTTATAGTCGGAAAAATAAGTTACAAGTCATTTTTGTAAAGGTAGTCATTTCAGTCGAAAGAACGACGTCTAGATGACCATTTTAGAAAACATACTTCCACTTTGAGTTTAACCATAATTTTTGGATATAGTTTCATGTTCATAATAAAAATCATTTTCTCAGAATAACAACTTTTAAATCAAAGTTTATCATAGTTTTTAATTAACTAACCCAAAACAGCCCGCGGTGTTACTACGACGGCGTAAATCCGGTTTTATGGTGTTTTTCGTGTTTCCAGGTTTTAAATCATTAAGTTAGCATATCATATAGATATAGAACATGTGTTTAGTTGATTTTAAAAGTCAAGTTAGAAGGATTAACTTTTGTTTGCGAACAAGTTTAGAATTAACTAAACTATGTTCTAGTGATTACAAGTTTAAACCTTCGAATAAGATAGCTTTATATGTATGAATTGAATGATGTTATGAACATCATTACTACCTTAAGTTCCTTGGATGAACCTACTGGAAAAGATAAAAATGGATCTAGCTTCAATGGATCCTTGGATGGCTCAAAGTTCTTGAAGCAAAATCATGACACGAAAACAAGTTCAAGTAAGATCATCACTTGAAATAAGATTGTTATAGTTATAGAAATTGAACCAAAGTTTGAATATGATTATTACCTTGTATTAGAATGATAACCTACTGTAAGAAACAAAGATTTCTTGAGGTTGGATGATCACCTTACAAGATTGGAAGTGAGCTAGCAAACTTGAAAGTATTCTTGATTTTATGAAACTAGAACTTTTGGAATTTATGAAGAACACTTAGAACTTGAAGATAGAACTTGAGAGAGTTCAATTAGATGAAGAAAATTGAAGAATGAAAGTGTTTGTAGGTGTTTTTGGTCGTTGGTGTATGGATTAGATATAAAGGATATGTAATTTTGTTTTCATGTAAATAAGTCATGAATGATTACTCATATTTTTGTAATCTTATGAGATATTTCATGCTAGTTGCCAAATGATGGTTCCCACATGTGTTAGGTGACTCACATGGGCTGCTAAGAGCTGATCATTGGAGTGTATATACCAATAGTACATACATCTAAAAGCTGTGTATTGTACGAGTACGAATACGGGTGCATACGAGTAGAATTGTTGATGAAACTGAACGAGAATGTAATTGTAAGCATTTTTGTTAAGTAGAAGTATTTTGATAAGTGTATTGAAGTCTTTCAAAAGTGTATAAATACATATTAAAACACTACATGTATATACATTTTAACTGAGTCGTTAAGTCATCGTTAGTCGTTACATGTAAGTGTTGTTTTGAAACCTTTAGGTTAACGATCTTGTTAAATGTTGTTAACCCAATGTTTATAATAACAAAAGAGATTTTAAATTATTATATTATTATGATATTATGATGTACGAATATCTCTTAATATGATATATATACATTAAATGTCGTTACAACGATAAACGTTACATATATGTCTCGTTTCAAAATCATTAAGTTAGTAGTCTTGTTTTTACATATGTAGTTCATTGTTAATATAATTAATGATATGTTTACTTATCATAATATCATGTTAACTATATATATAACCATATATATGTCATCATATAGTTTTTTACAAGTTTTAACGTTCGTGAATCACCGGTCAACTTGGGTGGTCAATTGTCTATATGAAACCTATTTCAATTAATCAAGTCTTAACAAGTTTGATTGCTTAACATGTTGGAAACATTTAATCATGTAAACATCAATCTCAGTTAATATATATAAACATGGAAAAGTTCGGGTCACTACAGTACCTACCCGTTAAATAAATTTCGCCCCGAAATTTTAAGCTGTTGAAGGTGTTGACGAATCTTCTGGAAATAGATGCGGGTATTTCTTCTTCATCTGATCTTCACGCTCCCAGGTGAACTCGGGTCCTCTACGAGCATTCCATCGAACCTTAACAATTGGTATCTTGTTTTGCTTAAGTCTTTTAACCTCACGATCCATTATTTCGACGGGTTCTTCGATGAATTGAAGTTTTTCGTTGATTTGGATTTCATCTAACGGAATAGTGAGATCTTCTTTAGCAAAACATTTCTTTAAATTCGAGACGTGGAAAGTGTTATGTACAGCCGCGAGTTGTTGAGGTAACTCTAGTCGGTAAGCTACTGGTCCGACACGATCAATAATCTTGAATGGTCCAATATACCTTGGATTTAATTTCCCTCGTTTACCAAATCGAACAACGCCTTTCCAAGGTGCAACTTTAAGCATGACCATCTCTCCAATTTCAAATTCTATATCTTTTCTTTTAATGTCAGCGTAGCTCTTTTGTCGACTTTGGGCGGTTTTCAACCGTTGTTGAATTTGGATGATCTTCTCGGTAGTTTCTTGTATAATCTCCGGACCCGTAATCTGTCTATCCCCCACTTCACTCCAACAAATCGGAGACCTGCACTTTCTACCATAAAGTGCTTCAAACGGCGCCATCTCAATGCTTGAATGGTAGCTGTTGTTGTAGGAAAATTCTGCTAACGGTAGATGTCGATCCCAACTGTTTCCGAAATCAATAACACAAGCTCGTAGCATGTCTTCAAGCGTTTGTATCGTCCTTTCGCTCTGCCCATCAGTTTGTGGATGATAGGCAGTACTCATGTCTAGACGAGTTCCTAATGCTTGCTGTAATGTCTGCCAGAATCTTGAAATAAATCTGCCATCCCTATCAGAGATAATAGAGATTGGTATTCCATGTCTGGAGATGACTTCCTTCAAATACAGTCGTGCTAACTTCTCCATCTTGTCATCTTCTCTTATTGGTAGGAAGTGTGCGGATTTGGTGAGACGATCAACTATTACCCAAAATATTTTAACTAAATTATAATATATTACTAAAATATTTAAATATTAGTAATATATAATTTTAAATTAATAATATTTAAACATATATAATTATAATATATTTAATATTAGATATATTAGTAATATTATATTATTTATAGTTATTAAATATATATAATAAAATATGTTAATATATATTTATAATAATTTTATTAAGTCTAATATTACTAATAATTATTACAATATATTGCCAATATGTGTTTCGGAGTTGTCCATGAAAGGACCCGTTCATATACATTATAAACGATTCACAATAGTTGATTACATTGCGAGGTATTTAACCTCTATATGATACATTTTACAAACATTGCATTCGTTTTTAAAAGACAATCTTTCTTTACATCGAAAATTGACAGGCATGCATACCATTTCATAATATCCACTATCCAACTATAAATTGATTTAATAATAATCTTTGATGAACTCAATGAATCGAATGCAACGTTCTTCGAAATATGCTATGAAAGACTCCAAGTAATATCTTTAAAATGAGGAAATGCACAGCGGAAGATTTCTTTAACACCTGAGAATAAACATGCTTTAAAGTGTCAACCAAAAGGTTGGTGAGTTCATTAGTTTATCATAATCATTTATTTCCATCATTTTAATAGACCACAAGAATTTCATTTCCAGTTCTCATAAATATACGTCCCATGCATAGAGACAAAAATAATCATTCATATGGTGAACACCTGGTAACCGACATTAACAATATGCATATAAGAATATCCCCTATCATTCCGGGATCCTCCTTCGGACATGATATAAATTTCGAAGTACTAAAGCATCCGGTACTTTGGATGGGGTTTGTTAGGCCCAATAGATCTATCTTTAGAGTTCGCGTCAATTAGGGTTTCTGTTCCCTAATTCTTAGATTACCAGACTATATAAAAAGGGCATATTCGATTAGATAATCCAACCATAGAATGTAGTTTCGATCACTTGTATCCATTTCGTAAAACATTTATAAAAGCAGCGCATGCATTCTCAGTCCCAAAAATATATATTGCGAAAGCATTTAAAAAGGGATTAATGAAACTCACCATACTGTATTTTGTAGTAAAAATACATATAACGTCATTGAACAAGTGCAAGGTTGGCCTCGGATTCACGAACCTATATTAATTATATATATTTATATGTTGGTCAATATTTGTATAGCAATTTAGGTCAGGTCATAGTGTAATCCTATCCTATAGCTCGAGTCTGACTCTACAGTATAGTAACATGTTATATTACTCATGCTCAATTAAGATTCTAGTAAAAGGTGACGTGTGAAACAACGTAACACAAATGGTTTCATAATCATAAAATAGTATTTTAGGTTTTTTTTTATAGAGAAAATCAACACAAAAAGTTAACTGAAAAGTTAACAGGAAAAGTCAAAGTTCAAAGTCAAAAGTCAAAGGTTAAAGTCAAAAGTCAAAGGTCAAAGTAAAAATGAGGTCGCATGCAAATATATAATAACTTATACAAAAATGATTTTCGGTCAAACATGACTAAACGGGCCACTTCAGCTATTTTTAGAAAAATTATCGGAACTCCGATTGATAAACGGCCAAAGATAAAAGTTACACATTACCAAAAAGATTAAGCATAAATATTACAGAAGTAAACTAAACCTAGACAACTCGTAGTTGCCAACGCGTTTTCGGCGTTTCAAAGTTAATTTTTCAGCTTTAATAAATTTACAAAAGTGACCGAGTAGCCTACTTTGGAGATTTTTAGAAAATTCCTCAAAACTCGTATTGATAAACGGTCAAAGCCTGCAAATTCTCGTTACCACAAAGATATAACATGATTTTTGGCAAGAGTAAACACATATCAGGCCGACCATGACAACTGATACAAAACTGACATTTTTAAATAAAAAAATTTCAGCTCTTTTTAGAATTTTAAAATGTGACCAAACCGTCAACTTTGATGATTTTTAGAAAAATCGTCGAGACTCGAATTGACAAACGGCCAGAGTCGTTTGTTAGACCTTACAGCAAAGAATTCAGTGGTATTTTTTTTATATATGAAACAATGCAGATCAGCGAGAATTTCAGTTCCCATTTCGACATTTCATCAAAATTTGCAAAACTTCTTTTGTCCATAACTTGACAACCGTTCAACGAAACGAGACGTGCTTTATATGAAAATTCATCTACTCGACGAGTAGAATCCAAATAACCACTTTTTATAACCTAGAAAATTAGTTCACTAATTATCATCAGCAATTTTAATTACGAAATTAATTATGCAATTTGTTTATTTCATAACTTTCTAACCGTTACTTGGATTCAAGTGATTCTTAAACCAAAGTTCAACTATTTTTCGCTAGCTTTCCAACGACATGCATATCTTATACCTTATCTCAATCGTATATGTAACTAATTCAGGAATCAACATAACCTATCTAATGGCAATATCAAAAGTACAAGCATGCATAATCCTATATACTCGAGCACTAGTCAGGGATACACTATTAGTATGTAAAAATTAAATTATGAGTACTCACATATCAATATTGAGATTCAATATTGCAGAAAAGGTACGTAAACGCAACGGAGATGATAAACACTATATTGACCTCACGAGCATACCCATGAAACATACTCAATCACCTCCATAGCTATAACCCATCATTTCCTTAATCCTATCCCACTCGAAAAAACAACTTCGAAATCACTCGGACAGCACTCCGTCGTAATATTTTATGTATACTAATAATATCTTGAGATAATACGGAGTAAATATATATATGTAAATCGATTGAGAGAGTTTAGAGAAAACTATTTTCAAGTTTCTATGAAATAATGAAACCTATTGAATTCTATTTATAATAGATTTTTGAATTATTAAAGTGAATTATTAAAGTATGAATTATTAAAGTGAATTATTAAAGTATGAATTATTAAAGTGAATTATTAAAGTATGAATTATTAAAGTGAATTATTAAAGTATGAATTATTAAAGTGAATTATTAAAGTATGAATTATTAAAGTGAATTATTAAAGTATGAATTATAAAAGTTAAAGTAAAGTAAAAATAAAGTAAAGGTAAAGTTTAAGTATAGTAAAAGTATAAAACTATGTACGTATAATACGCATATAAATATATATAATATTAATTTAAATCGTTATATATATTTAATAAAATAAAATATAAATATCATTATCTTTATCATACTAGTTAAGTAATGAGTTGTCAAAAGTGGTTCTAGATATTTATAAAAGTTATATACGTTTTAATAATAAAGTTCTTTTTAAACTGAAAACGTTTTTGTACGTTTGAAACTAAATAGATCAATCGAGTCTTTATGAGATTCAATCTTCCGCTATCCTTTGTCTAGTTCTCAATGATTGACAATTTGTTCATATTTATAAATCACTTTACCATTTTCCGAATATTGTTAAAATGAAAAGATTTCTCAAATCAACGTGGGCCTTTCAACAGAGACTTGTAATCATAATTTAATATATCTGATAATTCAATCATTTGATCTTATCTTCTAATTCCATTGATAAACATTTTGAAACAGATACAATCATATAAAGTATTTAATCTAATATTTTGTTTACGTTTCAAGTTATAATATATATACACATATACATATATAATCATATTCGTTTAATAGTTCGTGAATCGTTGGAACTTGGTCGAGGTTGAATGAATGTATGAACATAGTTTAAAATTCTTGAAATTTAACTTAACAAATATTGCTTATCGTGTCGGAATCATATAAAGATTAAAGTTTAAATTTGGTTGGAAATTTCCGGGTTGTCACAGTACCTACCCGTTAAAGAAATTTCGTCCCGAAATTTGAGTGGAAAGGTCGTGAATGATAATAAGTATGTTTTCATGATGCATACGGGCTGAAAATTAGAGTTTTATCATCAGCGAATAATTTGGATAAACAATCCATTTATATGAAGAGTACGAATGAAGCTAACATAGAAGAGTGAAATGAGTAAGTGTAGATTCATCTTATCATTTGACGTAGATATGATTGATTCCCAGATTTTAAGAGATTTGAAGAAAATCTTCTTAATAAGATTTGACTCTCCGGTAATCAAGGGAATTAGGATCCGCTTTAAATGCGATCATCCATTTTAATTGTTCTGTCGGAGATTTTCTTATAAATTCACCTCCTTCGTTTCCTTACAACTCACACCATCTGTTGATGCATTTTATGCAAGTCCCTAGACATCTACCCACGTCCATTGCAGGTACAACAGTTTACAGGCCACCATGATTGCTCGTTATTATCCTATCCGTGTTTGTATGTAGTTACAGGAACTGCAGGAACGAGATTTAGATGTTTGACTATGTTAGACTTAGTCAGACGTACGAGTGAAGCCTCACTAGTACGGCTGACAGGCTCATACGCATGGTTGATGCTGAGCTAAGTCACAATTACAACCTAAATGATAAGACACGAGTGAGTGATCACCCGTACGGTTGATGAAGCCAACTCGTACGTGTGATGAATGAATCGTATGGGTGTGTCAACAGCAGGGGTATATAAAGTCTTATGTTCTTCATTTTAGGTTAAGCCTCTCATTTGTTACACACACTTAGATCTAGTGAGCTCCTTCGATTCTCTCTCAGTCCAAATCACCCAGGTGGTGAATAATAGCTCTAGGTGTTGATCTAATCACACTTGATTTAGTTGTGGTTTGACTAAATTAATCAAAAAAAAAACTTAACCTATTCACTAGAGGGTTTGATTCACTTATTCTGCCATTGTGTGAGTTAAATCTGTTGATTTCTAAGTTCCTAGTCATGTTTCATCACCTTCTATTCTTTCCCCATCAACTCATATTTTAAAGTATTCATCAATATGCTCCATCCAGTTCCGATTCTCGATATACTTCTAACTTTCATATCGGTCATTCTTCTTTTTTTTCATCTACCGACAGAAGAATCTATTTACTTCTACTATACTCTTGGATTTATAGTGTTCCTAGTTCTCCCGTGTCTTTATATTGCTATATGCATCGATATATATGGTTTATAATTTCTGGTTTGTCGTTGGGCTTTATATGTTCCCTTATATTTCAAAGTCTCTGCTTCTGTCTTCTATAATCATTATCATTCACAGTCAATGCTCTCTTTTATTTGCTGCAATTTATACCCCAATTTCTATTTCGGAGTTTTGTCCTTTCGTTTCTTCTTCTTGCGATTAAGCACCGCTTGTAATGGTCCAGAATTCACAGATATGAATTTCGAAATGAACATTGTTAATGTTCTAGGAAGGAAATTGTGATGGCACGATCTTGACTTGTCAAATTACTAAAATACCTTGGAAAAGGCCGAATCATCAAGAAATATTTTCTTGATATTTTAGAGGTTAAATAGAATACAAGAGTCGTATAACATGGCACATGATGATGTTATGATCTGTGAATCATCACGTTCCATTTAGAAACTCAGCATGACTTACTGTAATATAATCACATTGATCAAGTGTCATTATATTATACTAATTCATGCTTCAGTTCCCAACACTACTTCAAAATATTCCTATTTTAAACTTGAATGTTTCAGAATTTAGAAACTAAAATAGTTTCTTTTATGATGTAATACAAATAGCGCGAAGAGGTAAATGATTTCAAATAAGAAAAATTAAGAAAATATCTTCAGAAATATGGAGGATATTTATAATGAAAGATATGATGATATTTTAGAATTTCTAATATCAGAGGGTGATGAAGAATATTGTCCGCAGGGGTTTAGAGTCAGGAGAAAGGTATTCGTTAATGACTTCAGCAGATACTGAATTATTTGGATCCTTTGAAGTCAGGTTCAGTCTTTGTAATTTGTTCACAGCCTCCTTCCTACTTTGCTCAATCCGTTTTCCAGTTCCAAGACTTCTCTTTTTCTGCGCTTTGCCAGCACACCTATTCATTATCATCAAACTTTTACTGTTAAGGCCGTTTATAGTTTTTTTTTTTTTTTGCTGCTTCATCAGTATTTTTCCATTTTCGGAGAACCAATTCATAGTTCGAAGTGTTTTTCAGAATCTTCACATTCAAATTAAGTCCAGAAGATATACGTTATATATACACATATAACTGTTGGCGTAGACATGCTGCGAGATTTCAAAATACTGATTGCTAATTCCCAATGATTTGTATGGAAATTCTCATTACAAGATGCGAAGTAGTAAATGATGGGGTTTCAATGAATAATTATAATGACTTTTTGGAGAGGCTAAAGTCAAAGGGTAATGAAGTTGTTGATACATCTGTTAATAATGTGGTGGAATGTAAAAGGTTCCCTGATAACGATGGTGTATATCTCAAGGTTATAATAAGGTTAGTCTGACTGAAAAGTCGAAGTTGACTTGCTGGAGCTGTGCCAAAACTGGCTACTTTGAATAGGAGTCGTAAAGTTATTTTTGCTAATAAATGCTAAAGAATCTGATGCGGATACGTTGTTTAAACTTTTACTTTGGTTTCAAGAGTTTTTCGGGTACATAACTGTGGGTAACATGTGGTTGGATCATCATCTCGATTGCTCATCATTCGAAGTGTCTTCAGAAATTTTCGAAGGGTTTGAACACAGATTGTAATCGTTAACATACATTTGATGTTCTAACACAGTTTTGAAGTCAAAATATAGCTTGTGAAAGATGTAAGGATCTAAGAGTGATGATTTTGGTCATATCTCAAGTTGAATTTTGAGATTTCAAAATCAGAATATGTAATTAAATTTTGAATGAGTATAGTTGTTTTGATTTCTATAAAAGAATGTATATTGTTGTGAAAGTAGGGAGTATAATGGATGATTTGCTGAATCAGATTCGAAGAATGTAATATATTAATTGTGAATTTATATATCTCTCGGGTATTACCTACCCGTTAAAAAAAATTTCACAATTAATATTTTGTACAAAAGAATTTTATTACAGTCTTTATGAAAATATATATATGTATATTTTCTTCAGATGTAACATAGATTTAATGAGTTAATGTTAAATTAAACTCATTTGATTTACGGTTGAAACTAGAATTGAATAATCCCTAAAGGCTTTAAAAAGTACATAACTTTTACGCAGTATTTCTTTAATGACATTGAAATTATGAATCAATACTTCGTTATTTGTTGATGTATGATGTTCGGTTCGTGGAATTCTTGTGAATTTCGCAAAGTACGAATGATGTTATCTGAAAAGTTTCGGGTACATCGATGATGAAAGTGTAAAATCAAATATATACTTGATTTATTATGAATTGGAATTTGTTGAATTGCGACAGAGATTGTAGTTAACGCTGGTTAAGTTGCGGCCGAAGGACGTACATTATTGCATATTTGTAATATGAATTAACCGAGTAGTTAAGATTCACACACAATAGCTTAGCACGGAAAGATTTATTTTTATTTCAAAATATATAAAATATACATATAATTTCTTCAAAGGGAATGAGTTAATTCTTCATAACTCGTTGATACAATATACGGGTTTGATTCGTAATGATGTCCATAGTGATTCTTGAGCTGACGGAGTTTGTGATGTTATAGGTGTTGTTGATTCTGATGTTGACTATACTGATGATGCTGGTGACGCTGACGGTACTGTTGATGCTGTTGGTAAAACAAGTTTAGCTTGTTAATCACACACCATTTTTGTCAGGGTTTCTACTCTTCCTTATATCATTTTGGTTCGCTTAACTGATTTATGGTTAGGGCTAGATTAGATAATCTCTAAGACTTTAAAGATTACATAATCTGCGCGGAATGTTTCTCCAATGAAGTTATGAATTAATACTTCATCGGTTATTATTGTTGGTATTCCTTGGTATCTACAGGGCGTATGACATTGGTGCTCGTGGGATAGAGTGTAAAGTTGAGGTTTACGACGTGGTTGTGGTTGGGGTGGTAATGGTACTATTGGCGTTGATGATGGTGTTACTGGTTATGCTGCTGATGCTGCTGCTGGTGTTTGTAATCTCTGCACCATATTCTCCAAAGCCACTACCCGAGCGCGAAGCTCGTTGACTTCTTCTATTACACCGGGTGATTGTCGGTTCGGACGAGCGGATAAATAAAATCTAAAATTTGATGTAATATATAATCGTGATGAGATACTCTGGAAATGAGCGAGAAAATGGTGTTTCGAACAGGTTCGCAGGTAAGTGCTTCAGGTTCTTCATCAAGAGGGCAATGTGGTGGATGGAAGGGATCACCTTCTTCTTGTCTCCAATGATTGAGGAGGCTACGAACCCATCCCCAATTCATCCAGAATAGGTGATGACTGATTGGTTGATCTATTCCGGTCACACTGCTTTCGGAGCTGGAGTGGGATTCCATTTCGAAATCCGAGGAACTTGAATTAATGATGAATTCCATTTCGTACGATTGAATAAGGATTTTTATTATTTTTTTTCGATATGAAATGATTTTCGGTTATCGGATGGTATTCTAATTACATAGAATATCCATATATATAGAACAAAAGATTTCGTAAATTACGAAGGAATTTACGGGATATATCAGGCAACGTTTACAGTAATAGATACGATAAGATATGATTTAGCAGATACGCTAAGATATGAATTTTTGTCTATACACTATTCATGCAATCAATGCAGCAAGACGTGTCTTAGACTAAAAATGATAAGCAGGTAATTTCCTGAGGATGATAAGTAGTTAATTTTTGACACAAAATGATAAGCAAAACTATTGACGTGCAGACACGGTCGAAGTCCAGACTCACTAATGCATCCTATCGACTTATCTGTTAGACACACTAATGCAGACCTGGTTCGCTAAGACCACCGCTCTGATACCAACTGAAAGGACCCGTTCATATACATTATAAACGATTCACAATAGTTGATTACATTGCGAGGTATTTAACCTCTATATGATACATTTTACAAACATTGCATTCGTTTTTAAAAGACAATCTTTCTTTACATCGAAAATTGACAGGCATGCATACCATTTCATAATATCCACTATCCAACTATAAATTGATTTAATAATAATCTTTGATGAACTCAATGAATCGAATGCAACGTTCTTCGAAATATGCTATGAAAGACTCCAAGTAATATCTTTAAAATGAGGAAATGCACAGCGGAAGATTTCTTTAACACCTGAGAATAAACATGCTTTAAAGTGTCAACCAAAAGGTTGGTGAGTTCATTAGTTTATCATAATCATTTATTTCCATCATTTTAATAGACCACAAGAATTTCATTTCCAGTTCTCATAAATATACGTCCCATGCATAGAGACAAAAATAATCATTCATATGGTGAACACCTGGTAACCGACATTAACAATATGCATATAAGAATATCCCCTATCATTCCGGGATCCTCCTTCGGACATGATATAAATTTCGAAGTACTAAAGCATCCGGTACTTTGGATGGGGTTTGTTAGGCCCAATAGATCTATCTTTAGAGTTCGCGTCAATTAGGGTTTCTGTTCCCTAATTCTTAGATTACCAGACTATATAAAAAGGGCATATTCGATTAGATAATCCAACCATAGAATGTAGTTTCGATCACTTGTATCCATTTCGTAAAACATTTATAAAAGCAGCGCATGCATTCTCAGTCCCAAAAATATATATTGCGAAAGCATTTAAAAAGGGATTAATGAAACTCACCATACTGTATTTTGTAGTAAAAATACATATAACGTCATTGAACAAGTGCAAGGTTGGCCTCGGATTCACGAACCTATATTAATTATATATATTTATATGTTGGTCAATATTTGTATAGCAATTTAGGTCAGGTCATAGTGTAATCCTATCCTATAGCTCGAGTCTGACTCTACAGTATAGTAACATGTTATATTACTCATGCTCAATTAAGATTCTAGTAAAAGGTGACGTGTGAAACAACGTAACACAAATGGTTTCATAATCATAAAATAGTATTTTAGGTTTTTTTTTATAGAGAAAATCAACACAAAAAGTTAACTGAAAAGTTAACAGGAAAAGTCAAAGTTCAAAGTCAAAAGTCAAAGGTTAAAGTCAAAAGTCAAAGGTCAAAGTAAAAATGAGGTCGCATGCAAATATATAATAACTTATACAAAAATGATTTTCGGTCAAACATGACTAAACGGGCCACTTCAGCTATTTTTAGAAAAATTATCGGAACTCCGATTGATAAACGGCCAAAGATAAAAGTTACACATTACCAAAAAGATTAAGCATAAATATTACAGAAGTAAACTAAACCTAGACAACTCGTAGTTGCCAACGCGTTTTCGGCGTTTCAAAGTTAATTTTTCAGCTTTAATAAATTTACAAAAGTGACCGAGTAGCCTACTTTGGAGATTTTTAGAAAATTCCTCAAAACTCGTATTGATAAACGGTCAAAGCCTGCAAATTCTCGTTACCACAAAGATATAACATGATTTTTGGCAAGAGTAAACACATATCAGGCCGACCATGACAACTGATACAAAACTGACATTTTTAAATAAAAAAATTTCAGCTCTTTTTAGAATTTTAAAATGTGACCAAACCGTCAACTTTGATGATTTTTAGAAAAATCGTCGAGACTCGAATTGACAAACGGCCAGAGTCGTTTGTTAGACCTTACAGCAAAGAATTCAGTGGTATTTTTTTTATATATGAAACAATGCAGATCAGCGAGAATTTCAGTTCCCATTTCGACATTTCATCAAAATTTGCAAAACTTCTTTTGTCCATAACTTGACAACCGTTCAACGAAACGAGACGTGCTTTATATGAAAATTCATCTACTCGACGAGTAGAATCCAAATAACCACTTTTTATAACCTAGAAAATTAGTTCACTAATTATCATCAGCAATTTTAATTACGAAATTAATTATGCAATTTGTTTATTTCATAACTTTCTAACCGTTACTTGGATTCAAGTGATTCTTAAACCAAAGTTCAACTATTTTTCGCTAGCTTTCCAACGACATGCATATCTTATACCTTATCTCAATCGTATATGTAACTAATTCAGGAATCAACATAACCTATCTAATGGCAATATCAAAAGTACAAGCATGCATAATCCTATATACTCGAGCACTAGTCAGGGATACACTATTAGTATGTAAAAATTAAATTATGAGTACTCACATATCAATATTGAGATTCAATATTGCAGAAAAGGTACGTAAACGCAACGGAGATGATAAACACTATATTGACCTCACGAGCATACCCATGAAACATACTCAATCACCTCCATAGCTATAACCCATCATTTCCTTAATCCTATCCCACTCGAAAAAACAACTTCGAAATCACTCGGACAGCACTCCGTCGTAATATTTTATGTATACTAATAATATCTTGAGATAATACGGAGTAAATATATATATGTAAATCGATTGAGAGAGTTTAGAGAAAACTATTTTCAAGTTTCTATGAAATAATGAAACCTATTGAATTCTATTTATAATAGATTTTTGAATTATTAAAGTGAATTATTAAAGTATGAATTATTAAAGTGAATTATTAAAGTATGAATTATTAAAGTGAATTATTAAAGTATGAATTATTAAAGTGAATTATTAAAGTATGAATTATTAAAGTGAATTATTAAAGTATGAATTATTAAAGTGAATTATTAAAGTATGAATTATAAAAGTTAAAGTAAAGTAAAAATAAAGTAAAGGTAAAGTTTAAGTATAGTAAAAGTATAAAACTATGTACGTATAATACGCATATAAATATATATAATATTAATTTAAATCGTTATATATATTTAATAAAATAAAATATAAATATCATTATCTTTATCATACTAGTTAAGTAATGAGTTGTCAAAAGTGGTTCTAGATATTTATAAAAGTTATATACGTTTTAATAATAAAGTTCTTTTTAAACTGAAAACGTTTTTGTACGTTTGAAACTAAATAGATCAATCGAGTCTTTATGAGATTCAATCTTCCGCTATCCTTTGTCTAGTTCTCAATGATTGACAATTTGTTCATATTTATAAATCACTTTACCATTTTCCGAATATTGTTAAAATGAAAAGATTTCTCAAATCAACGTGGGCCTTTCAACAGAGACTTGTAATCATAATTTAATATATCTGATAATTCAATCATTTGATCTTATCTTCTAATTCCATTGATAAACATTTTGAAACAGATACAATCATATAAAGTATTTAATCTAATATTTTGTTTACGTTTCAAGTTATAATATATATACACATATACATATATAATCATATTCGTTTAATAGTTCGTGAATCGTTGGAACTTGGTCGAGGTTGAATGAATGTATGAACATAGTTTAAAATTCTTGAAATTTAACTTAACAAATATTGCTTATCGTGTCGGAATCATATAAAGATTAAAGTTTAAATTTGGTTGGAAATTTCCGGGTTGTCACAGTCCACATCGGCTTTATCAAAATATTAAGATGTACTTATGGACTGGTTGAAAGAAGTGAAAGCGGAGATCGTTTGTTACAAAAATGCAATTCGCATTATACGAGAAAAAGGAAAACCCTTAATGGTGTACGGAGAAAAGGGCAACACGAAGCTACATCTTATTAGTAATTTGAAGGCACAAAAACTAATAAGAAAAGGTTGCTATGCTGTTTTAGCACACGTCGAGAAAGTACAAACTGAAGAAAAGAGCATCAATGATGTTCCCATTGCAAAAGAATTTCCCGATGTATTTCCGAAAGAATTACCGGGATTACCCCCACATCGATCCGTTGAATTTCAAATAGATCTTGTGCCAGGAGCTGCACCAATAGCTCGTGCTCCTTACAGACTCGCACCCAGCGAGATGAAAGAACTGCAAAGCCAATTACAAGAACTTTTAGAGCGTGGTTTCATTCGACCAAGCACATCACCGTGGGGAGCTCCTGTTTTGTTTGTCAAGAAGAAAGATGGTACATTCAGGTTGTGTATCGACTACCGAGAGTTGAACAAACTTACCATCAAGAACCGCTACCCACTACCGAGAATCGACGACTTATTTGATCAACTACAAGGCTCGTCTGTTTATTCAAAGATTGACTTACGTTCCGGGTATCATCAAATGCGGGTGAAAGAAGATGATATTCCAAAGACTGCTTTCAGAACACGTTACGGTCATTACGAGTTTATGGTCATGCCGTTTGGTTTAACTAATGCACCAGCTGTGTTCATGGACCTTATGAACCGAGTGTGTGGACCATACCTTGACAAGTTTGTCATTGTTTTCATTGATGACATACTTATTTACTCAAAGAATGACCAAGAACACGGTGAACATTTGAGAAAAGTGTTAGAAGTATTGAGGAAGGAAGAATTGTACGCTAAGTTTTCAAAGTGTGCATTTTGGTTGGAAGAAGTTCAATTCCTCGGTCACATAGTGAACAAAGAAGGTATTAAGGTGGATCCGGCAAAGATAGAAACTGTTGAAAAGTGGGAAACCCCGAAAACTCCGAAACACATACGCCAGTTTTTAGGACTAGCTGGTTACTACAGAAGGTTCATCCAAGACTTTTCCAGAATAGCAAAACCCTTGACTGCATTAACGCATAAAGGGAAGAAATTTGAATGGAATGATGAACAAGAGAAAGCGTTTCAGTTATTGAAGAAAAAGCTAACTACGGCACCTATATTGTCATTGCCTGAAGGGAATGATGATTTTGTGATTTATTGTGACGCATCAAAGCAAGGTCTCGGTTGTGTATTAATGCAACGAACGAAGGTGATTGCTTATGCGTCTAGACAATTGAAGATTCACGAACAAAATTATACGACGCATGATTTGGAATTAGGCGCGGTTGTTTTTGCATTAAAGACTTGGAGGCACTACTTATATGGGGTCAAAAGTATTATATATACCGACCACAAAAGTCTTCAACACATATTTAATCAGAAACAACTGAATATGAGGCAGCGTAGGTGGATTGAATTATTGAATGATTACGATTTTGAGATTCGTTACCACCCGGGGAAGGCAAATGTGGTAGCCGATGCCTTGAGCAGGAAGGATAGAGAACCCATTCGAGTAAAATCTATGAATATAATGATTCATAATAACATTACTACTCAAATAAAGGAGGCGCAACAAGGAGTTTTAAAAGAGGGAAATTTAAAGGATGAAATACCCAAAGGATCGGAGAAACATCTTAATATTCGGGAAGACGGAACCCGGTATAGGGCTGAAAGGATTTGGGTACCAAAATTTGGAGATATGAGAGAAATGGTACTTAGAGAAGCTCATAAAACCAGATACTCAATACATCCTGGAACGGGGAAGATGTACAAGGATCTCAAGAAACATTTTTGGTGGCCGGGTATGAAAGCCGATGTTGCTAAATACGTAGGAGAATGTTTGACGTGTTCTAAGGTCAAAGCTGAGCATCAGAAACCATCAGGTTTACTTCAACAACCCGAAATCCCGGAATGGAAATGGGAAAACATTACCATGGATTTCATCACTAAATTGCCAAGGACTGCAAGTGGTTTTGATACTATTTGGGTAATAGTTGATCGTCTCACCAAATCAGCACACTTCCTACCAATAAGAGAAGATGACAAGATGGAGAAGTTAGCACGACTGTATTTGAAGGAAGTCGTCTCCAGACATGGAATACCAATCTCTATTATCTCTGATAGGGATGGCAGATTTATTTCAAGATTCTGGCAGACATTACAGCAAGCATTAGGAACTCGTCTAGACATGAGTACTGCCTATCATCCACAAACTGATGGGCAGAGCGAAAGGACGATACAAACGCTTGAAGACATGCTACGAGCATGTGTTATTGATTTCGGAAACAGTTGGGATCGACATCTACCGTTAGCAGAATTTTCCTACAACAACAGCTACCATTCAAGCATTGAGATGGCGCCGTTTGAAGCACTTTATGGTAGAAAGTGCAGGTCTCCGATTTGTTGGAGTGAGGTGGGGGATAGACAGATTACGGGTCCGGAGATTATACAAGAAACTACCGAGAAGATCATCCAAATTCAACAACGGTTGAAAACCGCCCAAAGTCGACAAAAGAGCTACGCTGACATTAAAAGAAAAGATATAGAATTTGAAATTGGAGAGATGGTCATGCTTAAAGTTTCACCTTGGAAAGGCGTTGTTCGATTTGGTAAACGAGGGAAATTAAATCCAAGGTATATTGGACCATTCAAGATTATTGATCGTGTCGGACCAGTAGCTTACCGACTTGAGTTACCTCAACAACTCGCGGCTGTACATAACACTTTCCACGTCTCGAATTTGAAGAAATGTTTTGCTAAAGAAGATCTCACTATTCCGTTAGATGAAATCCAAATCAACGAAAAACTCCAATTCATCGAAGAACCCGTCGAAATAATGGATCGTGAGGTTAAAAGACTTAAGCAAAACAAGATACCAATTGTTAAGGTTCGATGGAATGCTCGTAGAGGACCCGAGTTCACCTGGGAGCGTGAAGATCAGATGAAGATGAAATACCCGCATCTATTTCCAGAAGATTCGTCAACACCTTCAACAGCTTAAAATTTCGGGACGAAATTTATTTAACGGGTAGGTACTGTAGTGACCCGAACTTTTCCATGTTTATATATATTAATTGAGATTGATGTTTACATGATTAAATGTTTCCAACATGTTAAGCAATCAAACTTGTTAAGACTTGATTAATTGAAATAGATTTCATATAGACAATTGACCACCCAAGTTGACCGGTGATTCACGAACGTTAAAACTTGTAAAAAAAAAACTATATGATGACATATATATGGTTATATATATAGTTAACATGATATTATGATAAGTAAACATATCATTAATTATATTAACAATGAACTACATATGTAAAAACAAGACTACTAACTTAATGATTTTGAAACGAGACATATATGTAACGTTTATCGTTGTAACGACATTTAATGTATATATATCATATTAAGAGATATTCGTACATCATAATATCATGATAATATAATAATTTAAAATCTCTTTTGTTATTATAAACATTGGGTTAACAACATTTAACAAGATCGTTAACCTAAAGGTTTCAAAACAACACTTACATGTAACGACTAACGATGACTTAACGACTCAGTTAAAATGTATATACATGTAGTGTTTTAATATGTATTTATACACTTTTGAAAGACTTCAATACACTTATCAAAATACTTCTACTTAACAAAAATGCTTACAATTACATTCTCGTTCAGTTTCATCAACAATTCTACTCGTATGCACCCGTATTCGTACTCGTACAATACACAGCTTTTAGATGTATGTACTATTGGTATATACACTCCAATGATCAGCTCTTAGCAGCCCATGTGAGTCACCTAACACATGTGGGAACCATCATTTGGCAACTAGCATGAAATATCTCATAAGATTACAAAAATATGAGTAATCATTCATGACTTATTTACATGAAAACAAAATTACATATCCTTTATATCTAATCCATACACCAACGACCAAAAACACCTACAAACACTTTCATTCTTCAATTTTCTTCATCTAATTGAACTCTCTCAAGTTCTATCTTCAAGTTCTAAGTGTTCTTCATAAATTCCAAAAGTTCTAGTTTCATAAAATCAAGAATACTTTCAAGTTTGCTAGCTCACTTCCAATCTTGTAAGGTGATCATCCAACCTCAAGAAATCTTTGTTTCTTACAGTAGGTTATCATTCTAATACAAGGTAATAATCATATTCAAACTTTGGTTCAATTTCTATAACTATAACAATCTTATTTCAAGTGATGATCTTACTTGAACTTGTTTTCGTGTCATGATTTTGCTTCAAGAACTTTGAGCCATCCAAGGATCCATTGAAGCTAGATCCATTTTTCTCTTTTCCAGTAGGTTCATCCAAGGAACTTAAGGTAGTAATGATGTTCATAACATCATTCGATTCATACATATAAAGCTATCTTATTCGAAGGTTTAAACTTGTAATCACTAGAACATAGTTTAGTTAATTCTAAACTATTTCGCAAACAAAAGTTAATCCTTCTAACTTGACTTTTAAAATCAACTAAACACATGTTCTATATCTATATGATATGCTAACTTAATGATTTAAAACCTGGAAACACGAAAAACACCGTAAAACCGGATTTACGCCGTCTTAGTAACACCGCGGGCTGTTTTGGGTTAGTTAATTAAAAACTATGATAAACTTTGATTTAAAAGTTGTTATTCTGAGAAAATGATTTTTATTATGAACATGAAACTATATCCAAAAATTATGGTTAAACTCAAAGTGGAAGTATGTTTTCTAAAATGGTCATCTAGACGTCGTTCTTTCGACTGAAATGACTACCTTTACAAAAACGACTTGTAACTTATTTTTCCGACTAGAAACCTATACTTTTTTTGTTTAGATTCATAAAATAGAGTTCAATATGAAACCATAGCAATTTGATTCACTCAAAACGGATTTAAAATGAAGAAGTTATGGGTAAAACAAGATTGGATAATTTTTCTCATTTTAGCTACGTGAAAATTGGTAACAAATCTATTCCAACCATAACTTAATCAACTTGTATTATATATTATGTAATCTTGAGATACCATAGACACGTATACAATGTTTCGACCTATCATGTCGACACATCTATATATATTTCGGAACAACCATAGACACTCTATATGTGAATGTTGGAGTTAGCTATACAGGGTTGAGGTTGATTCCAAAATATATATAGTTTGAGTTGTGATCAATACTGAGATACGTATACACTGGGTCGTGGATTGATTCAAGATAATATTTATCGATTTATTTCTGTACATCTAACTGTGGACAACTAGTTGTAGGTTACTAACGAGGACAGCTGACTTAATAAACTTAAAACATCAAAATATATTAAAAGTGTTGTAAATATATTTTGAACATACTTTGATATATATGTATATATTGTTATAGGTTCGTGAATCAACCAGTGGCCAAGTCTTACTTCCCGACGAAGTAAAAATCTGTGAAAGTGAGTTATAGTCCCACTTTTAAAATCTAATATTTTTGGGATGAGAATACATGCAGGTTTTATAAATGATTTACAAAATAGACACAAGTACGTGAAACTACATTCTATGGTTGAATTATCGAAATCGAATATGCCCCTTTTTATTAAGTCTGGTAATCTAAGAATTAGGGAACAGACACCCTAATTGACGCGAATCCTAAAGATAGATCTATTGGGCCTAACAAACCCCATCCAAAGTACCGGATGCTTTAGTACTTCGAAATTTATATCATATCCGAAGGGTGTCCCGGAATGATGGGGATATTCTTATATATGCATCTTGTTATTGTCGGTTACCAGGTGTTCACCATATGAATGATTTTTATCTCTATGTATGGGATGTGTATTGAAATATGAAATCTTGTGGTCTATTGTTACGATTTGATATATATAGGTTAAACCTATAACTCACCAACATTTTTGTTGACGTTTTAAGCATGTTTATTCTCAGGTGATTATTAAGAGCTTCCGCTGTCGCATACTTAAATAAGGACAAGATTTGGAGTCCATGCTTGTATGATATTGTGTAAAAACTGCATTCAAGAAACTTATTTTGTTGTAACATATTTGTATTGTAAACCATTATGTAATGGTCGTGTGTAAACAGGATATATTAGATTATCATTATTTGATAATCTACGTAAAGCTTTTTAAACCTTTATTGATGAAATAAAGGTTATGGTTTGTTTAAAAATGAATGCAGTCTTTGAAAAACGTCTCATATAGAGGTCAAAACCTCGCAACGAAATCAATTAATATGGAACGTTTTTAATCAATAAGAACGGGACATTTCAGTTCGTTCCATATTAATTGATTTCGTTGCGAGGTTTTGACCTCTATATGAGACGTTTTTCAAAGACTGCATTCATTTTTAAAACAAACCATAACCTTTATTTCATAGATAAAGGTTTTAAAAAGCTTTACGTAGATTATCAAATAATGATAATCTAAAATATCCTGTTTACACACGACCATTACATAATGGTTTACAATACAAATATGTTACAACAAAATAAGTTTCTTGAATGCAGTTTTTACACAATATCATACAAGCATGGACTCCAAATCTCGTCCTTATTTAAGTATGCGACAGCGGAAGCTCTTAATAATCACCTGAGAATAAACATGCTTAAAACGTCAACAAAAATGTTGGTGAGTTATAGGTTTAACCTATATATATCAAATCATAATAATAGACCACAAGAGTTCATATTTCAATACACATCCCATACATAGAGATAAAAATCATTCATATGGTGAACACCTGGTAACCGACATTAACAAGATGCATATATAAGAATATCCCCATCATTCCGGGACACCCTTCGGATATGATATAAATTTCGAAGTACTAAAGCATCCGGTACTTTGGATGGGGTTTGTTAGGCCCAATAGATCTATCTTTAGGATTCGCGTCAATTAGGGTGTCTGTTCCCTAATTCTTAGATTACCAGACTTAATAAAAAGGGGCATATTCGATTTTGATAATTCAACCATAGAATGTAGTTTCACGTACTTGTGTCTATTTTGTAAACCATTTATAAAACCTGCATGTATTCTCATCCCAAAAATATTAGATTTTAAAAGTGGGACTATAACTCACTTTAACAGATTTTTACTTCGTCGGGAAGTAAGACTTGGCCACTGGTTAATTCACGAACCTATAACAATATATACATATATATCAAAGTATGTTCAAAATATATTTACAACACTTTTAATATATTTTGATTTTTTAAGTTTATTAAGTCAGCTGTCCTCGTTAGTAACCTACAACTAGTTGTCCACAGTTAGATGTGCAGAAATAAATCGATAAATATTATCTTGAATCAATCCACGACCCAGTGTATACGTATCTCAGTATTGATCACAACTCAAACTATATATATTTTGGAATCAACCTCAACCCTGTATAGCTAACTCCAACATTCACATATAGAGTGTCTATGGTTGTTCCGAAATATATATAGATGTGTCGACATGATAGGTCGAAACATTGTATACGTGTCTATGGTATCTCAAGATTACATAATATACAATACAAGTTGATTAAGTTATGGTTGGAATAGATTTGTTACCAATTTTCACGTAGCTAAAATGAGAAAAATTATCCAATCTTGTTTTACCCATAACTTCTTCATTTTAAATCCGTTTTGAGTGAATCAAATTGCTATGGTTTCATATTGAACTCTATTTTATGAATCTAAACAGAAAAGTATAGGTTTATAGTCGGAAAAATAAGTTACAAGTTATTTTTGTAAAGGTAGTCATTTCAGTCGAAAGAACGACGTCTAGATGACCATTTTAGAAAACATACTTCCACTTTGAGTTTAATCATAATTTTTGGATATAGTTTCATGTTCATAATAAAAATCATTTTCTCAGAATAACAACTTTAAAATCAAAGTTTATCATAGTTTTTAATTAACTAACCCAAAACAGCCCGCGGTGTTACTACGACGGCGTAAATCCGGTTTTACGGTGTTTTTCGTGTTTCCAGGTTTTAAATCATTAAGTTAGCATATCATATAGATATAGAACATGTGTTTAGTTGATTTTAAAAGTCAAGTTAGAAGGATTAACTTTTGTTTGCGAACAAGTTTAGAATTAACTAAACTATGTTCTAGTGAATACAAGTTTAAACCTTCGAATAAGATAGCTTTATATGTATAAATTGAATGATGTTATGAACATCATTACTGCCTTAAGTTCCTTGGATAAACCTACTGGAAAAGAGAAAAATGGATCTAGCTTCAATGGATCCTTGGATGGCTCGAAGTTCTTGAAGCAGAATCATGACACGAAAACAAGTTCAAGTAAGATCATCACTTGAAATAAGATTGTTATAGTTATAGAAATTGAACCAAAGTTTGAATATGATTATTACCTTGTATTAGAATGATAACCTACTGTAAGAAACAAAGATTTCTTGAGGTTGGATGATCACCTTACAAGATTGGAAGTGAGCTAGCAAACTTGAAAGTATTCTTGATTTTATGAAACTATAACTTTTGGAATTTATGAAGAACACTTAGAACTTGAAGATAGAACTTGAGAGAGATCAATTAGATGAAGAAAATTGAAGAATGAAAGTGTTTGTAGGTGTTTTTGGTCGTTGGTGTATGGATTAGATATAAAGGATATGAAATTTTGTTTTCATGTAAATAAGTCATGAATGATTACTCATATTTTTGTAATTTTATGAGATATTTCATGCTAGTTGCCAAATGATGGTTCCCACATGTGTTAGGTGACTCACATGGGCTGCTAAGAGCTGATCATTGGAGTGTATATACCAATAGTACATACATCTAAAAGCTGTGTATTGTACGAGTACGAATACGGGTGCATACGAGTAGAATTGTTGATGAAACTGAACGAGGATGTAATTGTAAGCATTTTTGTTAAGTAGAAGTATTTTGATAAGTGTATTGAAGTCTTTCAAAAGTGTATAAATACATATTAAAACACTACATGTATATACATTTTAACTGAGTCGTTAAGTCATCGTTAGTCGTTACATGTAAGTGTTGTTTTGAAACCTTTAGGTTAACGATCTTGTTAAATGTTGTTAACCCAATGTTTATAATATCAAATGAGATTTTAAATTATTATATTATCATGATATTATCATGTATGAATATCTCTTAATATGATATATATACATTAAATGTCTTTACAACGATAATCGTTACATATATGTCTCGTTTAAAAATCATTAAGTTAGTAGTCTTGTTTTTACATATGTAGTTCATTGTTAATATACTTAATGATATGTTTACTTATCATAGTATCATGTTAACTATATATATATCCATATATATGTCATCATATAGTTTTTACAAGTTTTAACGTTCGTGAATCACCGGTCAACTTGGGTGGTCAATTGTCTATATGAAACATATTTCAATTAATCAAGTCTTAACAAGTTTGATTGCTTAACATGTTGGAAACATTTAATCATGTAAATATCAATCTCAATTAATATATATAAACATGGAAAAGTTCGGGTCACTACAGTACCTACCCGTTAAATAAATTTCGTCCCGAAATTTTAAGCTGTTGAAGGTGTTGACGAATCTTCTGGAAATAGATGCGGGTATTTCTTCTTCATCTGATCTTCACGCTCCCAGGTGAACTCGGGTCCTCTACGAGCATTCCATCGAACCTTAACAATTGGTATCTTGTTTTGCTTAAGTCTTTTAACCTCACGATCCATTATTTCGACGGGTTCTTCGATGAATTGAAGTTTTTCGTTGATTTGGATTTCATCTAACGGAATAGTGAGATCTTCTTTAGCAAAACATTTCTTTAAATTCGAGACGTGGAAAGTGTTATGTACAGCCGCGAGTTGTTGAGGTAACTCTAGTCGGTAAGCTACTGGTCCGACACGATCAATAATCTTGAATGGTCCAATATACCTTGGATTTAATTTCCCTCGTTTACCAAATCGAACAACGCCTTTCCAAGGTGCAACTTTAAGCATGACCATCTCTCCAATTTTAAATTCTATATCTTTTCTTTTAATGTCAGCGTAGCTCTTTTGTCGACTCTGGGCGGTTTTCAACCGTTGTTGAATTTGGATGATCTTCTCGGTAGTTTCTTGTATAATCTCTGGACCCGTAATCTGTCTATCCCCCACTTCACTCCAACAAATCGGAGACCTGCACTTTCTACCATAAAGTGCTTCAAACGGCGCCATCTCAATGCTTGAATGGTAGCTGTTGTTGTAGGAAAATTCTGCTAACGGTAGATGTCGATCCCAACTGTTTCCGAAATCAATAACACATGCTCGTAGCATGTCTTCAAGCGTTTGTATCGTCCTTTCGCTCTGCCCATCAGTTTGTGGATGATAGGCAGTACTCATGTCTAGACGAGTTCCTAATGCTTGCTGTAATGTCTGCCAGAATCTTGAAATAAATCTGCCATCCCTATCAGAGATAATAGAGATTGGTATTCCATGTCTGGAGATGACTTCCTTCAAATACAGTCGTGCTAACTTCTCCATCTTGTCATCTTCTCTTATTGGCAAAAAGTGTGCTGATTTGGTGAGACGGTCAACTATTACCCAAATAGTATCAAAACCACTTGCAGTCCTTGGCAATTTAGTGATGAAATCCATGGTAATGTTTTCCCATTTCCATTCCGGGATTTCGGGTTGTTGAAGTAGACCTGATGGTTTCTGATGCTCAGCTTTGACCTTAGAACACGTCAAACATTCTCCTACGTATTTAGCAACATCGGTTTTCATACCCGGCCACCAAAAATGTTTCTTGAGATCCTTGTACATCTTCCCCGTTCCAGGATGTATTGAGTATCTGGTTTTATGAGCTTCTCTAAGTACCATTTCTCTCATATCTCCAAATTTTGGTACCCAAATCCTTTCAGCCCTATACCGGGTTCCGTCTTCCCAAATATTAAGATGCTTCTCCGATCCTTTGGGTATTTCATCCTTTAAATTTCCCTCTTTTAAAACTCCTTGTTGCGCCTCCTTTATTTGAGTAGTAATGTTATTATGAATCATTATATTCATAGATTTTACTCGAATGGGTTCTCTGTCCTTCCTGCTCAAGGCATCGGCTACCACATTTGCCTTCCCCGGGTGGTAACGAATCTCAAAGTCGTAATCATTCAATAATTCAATCCACCTACGCTGCCTCATATTCAGTTGTTTCTGATTAAATATGTGTTGAAGACTTTTGTGGTCGGTATATATAATACTTTTGACCCCATATAAGTAGTGCCTCCAAGTCTTTAATGCAAAAACAACCGCGCCTAATTCCAAATCATGCGTCGTATAATTTTGTTCGTGAATCTTCAATTGTCTAGACGCATAAGCAATCACCTTCGTTCGTTGCATTAATACACAACCGAGACCTTGCTTTGATGCATCACAATAAATCACAAAATCATCATTCCCTTCAGGCAATGACAATATAGGTGCCGTAGTTAGCTTTTTCTTCAATAACTGAAACGCTTTCTCTTGTTCATCATTCCATTCAAATTTCTTCCCTTTATGCGTTAATGCAGTCAAGGGTTTTGCTATTCTGGAAAAGTCTTGGATGAACCTTCTGTAGTAACCAGCTAGTCCTAAAAACTGGCGTATGTGTTTCGGAGTTTTCGGGGTTTCCCACTTTTCAACAGTTTCTATCTTTGCCGGATCCACCTTAATACCTTCTTTGTTCACTATGTGACCGAGGAATTGAACTTCTTCCAACCAAAATGCACACTTTGAAAACTTAGCGTACAATTCTTCCTTCCTCAATACTTCTAACACCTTTCTCAAATGTTCACCGTGTTCTTGGTCATTCTTTGAGTAAATAAGTATGTCATCAATGAAAACAATGACAAACTTGTCAAGGTATGGTCCACACACTCGGTTCATAAGGTCCATGAACACAGCTGGTGCATTAGTTAAACCAAACGGCATGACCATAAACTCGTAATGACCGTAACGTGTCCTGAAAGCAGTCTTTGGAATATCATCTTCTTTCACCCGCATTTGATGATACCCGGAACGTAAGTCAATCTTTGAATAAACAGACGAGCCTTGTAGTTGATCAAATAAGTCATCGATTCTCGGTAGTGGGTAACGGTTCTTGATGGTAAGTTTGTTCAACTCTCGGTAGTCGATACACAACCTGAATGTACCATCTTTCTTCTTGACAAACAAAACAGGAGCTCCCCACGGTGATGTGCTTGGTCGAATGAAACCACGCTCTAAAAGTTCTTGTAATTGGCTTTGTAGTTCTTTCATCTCGCTGGGTGCGAGTCTGTAAGGAGCACGAGCTATTGGTGCAGCTCCTGGTACAAGATCTATTTGAAATTCAACGGATCGATGTGGGGGTAATCCCGGTAATTCTTTCGGAAATACATCAGGAAATTCTTTTGCTACGGGAACATCATTGATGCTCTTTTCTTCAGTTTGTACTTTCTCGACGTGTGCTAGAACAGCATAGCAACCTTTTCTTATTAGTTTTTGTGCCTTCAAATTACTAATAAGATGTAGCTTCGTGTTGCCCTTTTCTCCGTACACCATTAAGGGTTTTCCTTTTTCTCGTATAATGCGAATTGCATTTTTGTAACAAACGATCTCCGCTTTCACTTCTTTCAACCAGTCCATACCGATTATCACATCAAAACTTCCTAACTCTACTGGTATCAAATCAATCTTAAATGTTTCGCTAACCAGTTTAATTTCTCGATTCCGACATATATTATCTGCTGAAATTAATTTACCATTTGCTAATTCGAGTAAAAATTTACTATCCAAAGGCGTCAATGGACAACTTAATTTAGCACAAAAATGTCTACTCATATAGCTTCTATCCGCACCCGAATCAAATAAAACGTAAGCAGATTTATTGTCAATAAGAAACGTACCCGTAACAAGCTCCGGGTCTTCCTGTGCCTCTGCCGCATTAATATTGAAAACTCTTCCACGGCCTTGTCCATTCGTGTTCTCCTGGTTCGGGCAATTTCTAATAATGTGGCCTGGTTTTCCACATTTATAACAAACTACATTGGCATAACTTGCTCCGACACTACTTGCTCCGCCATTACTCGTTCCGACACCATTTGTTCCTTTCGTTCTATTAACCCCTGGTCCGTAGACCTCACACTTCGCCGCGCTATGACCATTTCTTTTACACTTGTTGCAAAATTTGGTGCAGAACCCCGAGTGATTCTTTTCACACCTTTGGCATAGCTGCTTCTGATTGTTGTTGTTGTTGCGGTTATTATTGTTGTTGGGATGATTGTTGTAGTTGCTGTTGTTGTTGTTGTTGTTGTTGTTGTTGGGCCGTTTGTTGTAGTTGCGATTGATGTTGCGATTGTTGGGATAATTGTTGCGATTATTGTTGTAATTGCTGTTGTTGTTGTATTGGTGATTCTTATCACCGTTTTCCTCCCACTTTCTTTTTACTTGCTTCACATTGGCCTCTTCAGCAGTCTGTTCTTTAATTCTTTCTTCAATTTGGTTCACGAGTTTGTGAGCCATTCTACATGCCTGTTGTATGGAGGCGGGCTCGTGTGAACTTATATCTTCTTGGATTCTTTCCGGTAATCCTTTCACAAACGCGTCGATCTTCTCTTCCTCATCTTCGAATGCTCCCGGACACAATAGGCACAATTCTGTGAATCGTCTTTCGTACGTGGTAATATCAAATCCTTGGGTTCGTAACCCTCTAAGTTCTGTCTTGAGCTTATTGACCTCGGTTCTGGGACGGTACTTCTCGTTCATCAAGTGCTTGAATGCTGACCACGGTAGTGCGTACGCATCGTCTTGTCCCACTTGCTCTAGATAGGTATTCCACCATGTTAACGCAGAACCTGTGAAGGTATGCGTAGCGTACTTTACTTTGTCCTCTTCAGTACACTTACTTATGGCAAACACCGATTCGACCTTCTCGGTCCACCTTTTCAATCCGATCGGTCCTTCGGTTCCATCAAATTCCAAAGGTTTGCAGGCAGTGAATTCTTTGTAGGTGCATCCTACACGATTTCCTGTACTGCTAGATCCAAGGTTATTGTTGGTATGTAGCGCAGCCTGTACTGCAGCTATGTTTGAAGCTAGTAAAGTACGGAATTCCTCTTCATTCATATTCACGGTGTGTCGAGTAGTCGGTGCCATTTCCTTCAAAATAGTTAAATGGAACAAGTTAATCATACAGAATATTAAGAGTAGTTAATAGTATTTCGTAGCATAATATGAACTCATTTATAAAAGCTTTTTCTTCATATTAGCGTTTTATAAGTTTAAATTCGGGTAGTACCTACCCGTTAAGTTCATACTTAGTAGCTAATATACAATTCAACTACTACAATTCTATATGAAAAACTGATTATAATAATATTTCGCGTTCAAACTTTTATACAATATTTTACAAACTTACAATACCGCTTATTTTACATAAAGCATGAAATATAGCACACAATAACTTTGATACAAGATAGTTGTGAAGATAATTCTAGCTAGTACACAAGTCGTTCAGCAAAGGCAATAAAGACACGTAATTCATACGTCCAGAAACAAGTCATGCATTCTGGTTTTACTAGGACTACTTCCCATCCTTGGTCTTGTGCAACATAACCGTTATGGCCGTTGATAAGACAGCGTGTTGTAACGTCGTCAAAGGGACGAGGGTTACGTAATGTCCAACAGTCCCGTAATAATCTAAAAACCTCATTTCTTACCCCAATTACCGACTCCGTCACTTGTGGAAATGTTTTGTTTAATAGTTGTAGCCCGATGTTCTTGTTCTCACTTTGGTGAGAAGCGAACATTACTAATCCGTAAGCATAACATGCTTCTTTATGTTGCATGTTAGCCGCTTTTTCTAAATCACGAAGTCCAATATTCGGATATATTGAGTCAAAATAATTTCTTAACCCGTTGCGTAAAATAGCATTTGGGTTCCCCGCAATATATGCGTCAAAGTAAACACATCGTAACTTATGGGTTTCCCAATGTGATATCCCCCATCTTTCAAACGAAAGTCTCTTATAAACCAAGACATTCTTGGAACGTTCTTCGAATGTCTTACAAACTGATCTCGCCTTAAATAGTTGTGCCGAGGAATTCTGGCCGACTCTAGACAAGATTTCATCAATCATGTCTCCGGGTAGGTCTCTTAAAATATTAGGTTGTCTATCCATTTTGTGTTTTTAAACTGTAAAATAGACAAGAGTTAGATTCATAAAAAAAATACTTATTAATACAAGCAATTTTTACATATATCATAAAGCATAAGAACACTATATTACATATATTACACCACACGAATACAACTATCTTATTCCGACTCGCTCATTTCTTCTTCTTCGATTTTGGTTCGTTTTGCCAAGTTTCTAGGGATATATGATGTTCCCCTAATACGAGCCGTCGTTGTCCACATTGGTTTAGAAAAACCTGGTGGTTTAGAGGTTCCCGGGTCATTGTTACAACTTAAGGACTTCGGGCGTTGACGATACATATAAAGTTCATCGGGGTTGGAATTAGATTTCTCTATTTTTATGCCCTTTCCCTTATTATTTTCTTTTGCCTTTTTAAATTCAGTTGGGGTAATTTCTATAACATCATCGGAATTCTCGTCGGAATCCGATTCATCGGAGAATTGGTAATCCTCCCAATATTTTGCTTCCTTGGCGGAAACACCATTGACCATAATTAACCTTGGTCGGTTGGTTGAGGATTTTCTTTTACTTAACCGTTTTATTATTTCCCCCACCGGTTCTATTTCTTCATCCGGTTCCGATTCTTCTTCCGGTTCCGATTCTTCTTCCGGTTCCGACTCTTCTTCCGGTTCCTCTTCGGGAACTTGTGAATCAGTCTACGAATCATTCCCATTTACATTTGACTCTTCATTATTATTAGGTGAGTCAATGGGACTTGTTCTAGAGGTAGACATCTATCACATAATATCAAACGCGTTAAGAGATTAATATATCACATAATATTCACATGTTAAAAATATATAGTTTCCAACAAAATTTGTTAAGCAATCATTTTTCAAGTAAACACGGTCGAAGTCCAGAATCACTAATGCATCCTAACAAACTCGATAAGACAAACTAATGCAAAATTCTGGTTCTCTAAGACCAACGCTCGGATACCAACTGAAATGTCCCGTTCTTATTGATTAAAAACGTTCCATATTACTTGATTTCGTTGCGAGGTTTTGACCTCTATATGAGACGTTTTTCAAAGACTGCATTCATTTTTAAACAAACCATAACCTTTATTTCATCAATAAAGGTTTAAAACGCTTTACGTAGATTATCAAATAATGATAATCTAAAATATCCTGTTTACACACGACCATTACATAATGGTTTACAATACAAATATGTTACAACAAAATAAGTTTCTTGAATGCAGTTTTTACACAATATCATACAAGCATGGACTCCAAATCTTGTCCTTATTTAAGTATGTGACAGCGGAAGCTCTTAATAATCACCTGAGAATAAACATGCTTAAAACGTCAACAAAAATGTTGGTGAGTTATAGGTTTAACCTATATATATCAAATCGTAACAATAGACCACAAGATTTCATATTTCAATACACATCCCATACATAGAGATAAAAATCATTCATATGGTGAACACCTGGTAACCGACAATAACAAGATGCATATATAAGAATATCCCCATCATTCCGGGACACCCTTCGGATATGATATAAATTTCGAAGTACTAAAGCATCCGGTACTTTGGATGGGGTTTGTTAGGCCCAATAGATCTATCTTTAGGATTCGCGTCAATTAGGGTGTCTGTTCCCTAATTCTTAGATTACCAGACTTAATAAAAAGGGGCATATTCGATTTCGATAATTCAACCATAGAATGTAGTTTCACGTACTTGTGTCTATTTTGTAAATCATTTATAAAACCTGCATGTATTCTCATCCCAAAAATATTAGATTTTAAAAGTGGGACTATAACTCACTTTCACAGATTTTTACTTCGTCGGGAAGTAAGACTTGGCCACTGGTTGATTCACGAACCTATAACAATATATACATATATATCAAAGTATGTTCAAAATATATTTACAACACTTTTAATATATTTTGATGTTTTAAGTTTATTAAGTCAGCTGTCCTCGTTAGTAACCTACAACTAGTTGTCCACAGTTAGATGTACAGAAATAAATCGATAAATATTATCTTGAATCAATCCACGACCCAGTGTATACGTATCTCAGTATTGATCACAACTCAAACTATATATATTTTGGAATCAACCTCAACCCTGTATAGCTAACTCCAACATTCACATATAGAGTGTCTATGGTTGTTCCGAAATATATATAGATGTGTCGACATGATAGGTCGAAACATTGTATACGTGTCTATGGTATCTCAAGATTACATAATATATAATACAAGTTGATTAAGTTATGGTTGGAATAGATTTGTTACCAATTTTCACGTAGCTAAAATGAGAAAAATTATCCAATCTTGTTTTACCCATAACTTCTTCATTTTAAATCCGTTTTGAGTGAATCAAATTGCTATGGTTTCATATTGAACTCTATTTTATGAATCTAAACAAAAAAAGTATAGGTTTATAGTCGGAAAAATAAGTTACAAGTCGTTTTTGTAAAGGTAGTCATTTCAGTCGAAAGAACGACGTCTAGATGACCATTTTAGAAAACATACTTCCACTTTGAGTTTAACCATAATTTTTGGATATAGTTTCATGTTCATAATAAAAATCATTTTCTCAGAATAACAACTTTTAAATCAAAGTTTATCATAGTTTTTAATTAACTAACCCAAAACAGCCCGCGGTGTTACTACGACGGCGTAAATCCGGTTTTATGGTGTTTTTCGTGTTTCCAGGTTTTAAATCATTAAGTTAGCATATCATATAGATATAGAACATGTGTTTAGTTGATTTTAAAAGTCAAGTTAGAAGGATTAACTTTTGTTTGCGAACAAGTTTAGAATTAACTAAACTATGTTCTAGTGATTACAAGTTTAAACCTTCGAATAAGATAGCTTTATATGTATGAATTGAATGATGTTATGAACATCATTACTACCTTAAGTTCCTTGGATGAACCTACTGGAAAAGATAAAAATGGATCTAGCTTCAATGGATCCTTGGATGGCTCAAAGTTCTTGAAGCAAAATCATGACACGAAAACAAGTTCAAGTAAGATCATCACTTGAAATAAGATTGTTATAGTTATAGAAATTGAACCAAAGTTTGAATATGATTATTACCTTGTATTAGAATGATAACCCACTGTAAGAAACAAAGATTTCTTGAGGTTGGATGATCACCTTACAAGATTGGAAGTGAGCTAGCAAACTTGAAAGTATTCTTGATTTTATGAAACTAGAACTTTTGGAATTTATGAAGAACACTTAGAACTTGAAGATAGAACTTGAGAGAGATCAATTAGATGAAGAAAATTGAAGAATAAAAGTGTTTGTAGGTGTTTTTGGTCGTTGGTGTATGGATTAGATATAAAGGATATGTAATTTTGTTTTCATGTAAATAAGTCATGAATGATTACTCATATTTTTGTAATTTTATGAGATATTTCATGCTAGTTGCCAAATGATGGTTCCCACATGTGTTAGGTGACTCACATGGGCTGCTAAGAGCTGATCATTGGAGTGTATATACCAATAGTACATACATCTAAAAGCTGTGTATTGTACGAGTACGAATACGGGTGCATACGAGTAGAATTGTTGATGAAACTGAACGAGGATGTAATTGTAAGCATTTTTGTTAAGTAGAAGTATTTTGATAAGTGTATTGAAGTCTTTCAAAAGTGTATAAATACATATTAAAACACTACATGTATATACATTTTAACTGAGTCGTTAAGTCATCGTTAGTCGTTACATGTAAATGTTGTTTTGAAACCTTTAGGTTAACGATCTTGTTAAATGTTGTTAACCCAATGTTTATAATATCAAAAGAGATTTTAAATTATTATATTATCATGATATTATGATGTACGAATATCTCTTAATATGATATATATACATTAAATGTCGTTACAACGATAATCGTTACACATATGTCTCGTTTCAAAATCATTAAGTTAGTAGTCTTGTTTTTACATATGTAGTTCATTGTTAATATACTTAATGATATGTTTAATTATCATAATATAATTTTAACTATATATATAACCATATATATGTCATCATATAGTTTTTACAAGTTTTAACGTTCGTGAATCACCGGTCAACTTGGGTGGTCAATTGTCTATATGAAACCTATTTCAATTAATCAAGTCTTAACAAGTTTGATTGCTTAACATGTTGGAAACATTTAATCATGTAAATATCAATCTCAATTAATATATATAAACATGGAAAAGTTCGGGTCACTACAGTACCTACCCGTTAAATAAATTTCGTCCCGAAATTTTAAGCTGTTGAAGGTGTTGACGAATCTTCTGGAAATAGATGCGGGTATTTCTTCTTCATCTGATCTTCACGCTCCCAGGTGAACTCGGGTCCTCTACGAGCATTCCATCGAACCTTAACAATTGGTATCTTGTTTTGCTTAAGTCTTTTAACCTCACGATCCATTATTTCGACGGGTTCTTCGATGAATTGAAGTTTTTCGTTGATTTGGATTTCATCTAACGGAATAGTGAGATCTTCTTTAGCAAAACATTTCTTTAAATTCGAGACGTGGAAAGTGTTATGTACAGCCGCGAGTTGTTGAGGTAACTCTAGTCGGTAAGCTACTGGTCCGACACGATCAATAATCTTGAATGGTCCAATATACCTTGGATTTAATTTCCCTCGTTTACCAAATCGAACAACGCCTTTCCAAGGTGCAACTTTAAGCATGACCATCTCTCCAATTTCAAATTCTATATCTTTTCTTTTAATGTCAGCGTAGCTCTTTTGTCGACTTTGGGCGGTTTTCAACCGTTGTTGAATTTGGATGATCTTCTCGGTAGTTTCTTGTATAATCTCCGGACCCGTAATCTGTCTATCCCCCACTTCACTCCAACAAATCGGAGACCTGCACTTTCTACCATAAAGTGCTTCAAATGGCGCCATCTCAATACTTGAATGGTAGCTGTTGTTGTAGGAAAATTCTGCTAACGGTAGATGTCGATCCCAACTGTTTCCGAAATCAATAACACAAGCTCGTAGCATGTCTTCAAGCGTTTGTATCGTCCTTTCGCTCTGCCCATCAGTTTGTGGATGATAGGCAGTACTCATGTCTAGACGAGTTCCTAATGCTTGCTGTAATGTCTGCCAGAATCTTGAAATAAATCTGCCATCCCTATCAGAGATAATAGAGATTGGTATTCCATGTCTGGAGATGACTTCCTTCAAATACAGTCGTGCTAACTTCTCCATCTTGTCATCTTCTCTTATTGGTAGGAAGTGTGCGGATTTGGTGAGACGATCAACTATTACCCAAATAGTATCAAAACCACTTGCAGTCCTTGGCAATTTAGTGATGAAATCCATGGTAATGTTTTCCCATTTCCATTCCGGGATTTCGGGTTGTTGAAGTAGACCTGATGGTTTCTGATGCTCAGCTTTGACCTTAGAACACGTCAAACATTCTCCTACGTATTTAGCAACATCGGCTTTCATACCCGGCCACCAAAAATGTTTCTTGAGATCCTTGTACATCTTCCCCGTTCCAGGATGTATTGAGTATCTGGTTTTATGAGCTTCTCTAAGTACCATTTCTCTCATATCTCCAAATTTTGGTACCCAAATCCTTTCAGCCCTATACCGGGTTCCGTCTTCCCGAATATTAAGATGCTTCTCCGATCCTTTGGGTATTTCATCCTTTAAATTTCCCTCTTTTAAAACTCCTTGTTGCGCCTCCTTTATTTGAGTAGTAATGTTATTATGAATCATTATATTCATAGATTTTACTCGAATGGGTTCTCTATCCTTCCTGCTCAAGGCATCGGCTACCACATTTGCCTTCCCCGGGTGGTAACGAATCTCAAAATCGTAATCATTCAATAATTCAATCCACCTACGCTGCCTCATATTCAGTTGTTTCTGATTAAATATGTGTTGAAGACTTTTGTGGTCGGTATATATAATACTTTTGACCCCATATAAGTAGTGCCTCCAAGTCTTTAATGCAAAAACAACCGCGCCTAATTCCAAATCATGCGTCGTATAATTTTGTTCGTGAATCTTCAATTGTCTAGACGCATAAGCAATCACCTTCGTTCGTTGCATTAATACACAACCGAGACCTTGCTTTGATGCGTCACAATAAATCACAAAATCATCATTCCCTTCAGGCAATGACAATATAGGTGCCGTAGTTAGCTTTTTCTTCAATAACTGAAACGCTTTCTCTTGTTCATCATTCCATTCAAATTTCTTCCCTTTATTCGTTAATGCAGTCAAGGGTTTTGCTATTCTGGAAAAGTCTTGGATGAACCTTCTGTAGTAACCAGCTAGTCCTAAAAACTGGCGTACGTGTTTCGGAGTTTTCGGGGTTTCCCACTTTTCAACAGTTTCTATCTTTGCTGGATCCACCTTAATACCTTCTTTGTTCACTATGTGACCGAGGAATTGAACTTCTTCCAACCAAAATGCACACTTTGAAAACTTAGCGTACAATTCTTCCTTCCTCAATACTTCTAACACCTTTCTCAAATGTTCACCGTGTTCTTGGTCATTCTTTGAGTAAATAAGTATGTCATCAATGAAAACAATGACAAACTTGTCAAGGTATGGTCCACACACTCGGTTCATAAGGTCCATGAACACAGCTGGTGCATTAGTTAAACCAAACGGCATGACCATAAACTCGTAATGACCGTAACGTGTTCTGAAAGCAGTCTTTGGAATATCATCTTCTTTCACCCTCATTTGATGATACCCGGAACGTAAGTCAATCTTTGAATAAACAGACGAGCCTTGTAGTTGATCAAATAAGTCGTCGATTCTCGGTAGTGGGTAGCGGTTCTTGATGGTAAGTTTGTTCAACTCTCGGTAGTCGATACACAACCTGAATGTACCATCTTTCTTCTTGACAAACAAAACAGGAGCTCCCCACGGTGATGTGCTTGGTTGAATGAAACCACGCTCTAAAAGTTCTTGTAATTGGCTTTGCAGTTCTTTCATCTCGCTGGGTGCGAGTCTGTAAGGAGCACGAGCTATTGGTGCAGCTCCTGGTACAAGATCTATTTGAAATTCAACGGATCGATGTGGGGGTAATCCCGGTAATTCTTTCGGAAATACATCGGGAAATTCTTTTGCAATGGGAACATCATTGATGCTCTTTTCTTCAGTTTGTACTTTCTCGACGTGTGCTAGAACAGCATAGCAACCTTTTCTTATTAGTTTTTGTGCCTTCAAATTACTAATAAGATGTAGCTTCGTGTTGCCCTTTTCTCCGTACACCATTAAGGGTTTTCCTTTTTCTCGTATAATGCGAATTGCATTTTTGTAACAAACGATCTCTGCTTTCACTTCTTTCAACCAGTCCATACCGATTATCACATCAAAACTCCCTAACTCTACTGGTATTAAATCAATCTTAAATGTTTCGCTAACCAGTTTAATTTCTCGATTCCGACATATATTATCTGCTGAAATTAATTTACCATTTGCTAATTCGAGTAAAAATTTACTATCCAAAGGCGTCAATGGACAACTTAATTTAGCACAAAAATCTCTACTCATATAGCTTCTATCCGCACCCGAATCAAATAAAACGTAAGCAGATTTATTGTCAATAAGAAACGTACCCGTAACAAGCTCCGGGTCTTCCTGTGCCTCTACCGCATTAATATTGAAAACTCTTCCACGGCCTTGTCCATTCGTGTTCTCCTGGTTCGGGCAATTTCTAATAATGTGGCCTGGTTTTCCACATTTATAACAAACTACATTGGCATAACTTGCTCCGACACTACTTGCTCCGCCATTACTCGTTCCGACACCATTTGTTCCTTTCGTTCTATTAACCCCTGGTCCGTAGACCTCACACTTCGCCGCGCTATGACCATTTCTTTTACACTTGTTGCAAAATTTGGTGCAGAACCCCGAGTGATTCTTTTCACACCTTTGGGACAATATTATAATATAATTATATCATATATATTTATTAAAGTTATAATAATTATATATTATGAATTCAAATTAAGTATATATTCATTTAAATATTTTGATATTAATAATTAGATATTAACATAATTATTTACATATATTAATTTCACATAATATAGGTGTGAAATATAGCATGTTGGCATTACATAATTGATTTATGAAACCAGTTTAATTTCTTTCGTTCTTATGGGACATTCTTATCACCGTTTTCCTCCCACTTTCATATTCCATCATATTACCATCAGCGTTTAATCATCTAAAAACACAATTCTCCTGAAACCACCTCGGATTAATAACCGATGATTCAGATATCATAGCATTAAATGCAGAGGAAACGGAAAAATGGTAGATGGTCTAAACGGACAAAAGTTTGATGATAAAGAAAGGAGTGTTAGGAACGCTCGATAGAAAATTGGGTATTGAAAAACATATTGAGTTACCCATGAAGGAGACCAAGGACAAATACAAGGACCAAATCCTATATTCAAAGGATTCAGGTAATTCTGGATCCGTTGAAATCTTTAGAGAATATCTTGCTCCGAAGTCATGTTAAAATCTTGCGGAAAATCTTTCTCCATCAACCGTCGAACTTAGAAATTCCAAAATATCATCATCAATATCTTTGATATTTCTGAGGATATTTTCATAAATATTCTCGTCCGAAATTATATACCTCTTCGTGCTTCCTGTGTATCAATATATTGGAAACATTCAATAGAAAATATAGTACCGAAAAGCAGATTATGCGAAACTATGAAGAAAGCCGTGGATAAATCACAAAGAATAAGTTTGACTTCAAAGAATCCAAATAATTCAATGTCTGCTAAAGTCTATAGTGAATAACTTGCTCCTTACTCTAAACCCTTGCAGACAATAGTTTCTATCATCCTCTGATCTTAGATATTCTGAGATATTATCGTACCTTTCATTATAAATATCCTCCATATTTCTGGAGATATTTTTATAACTATTCTTATCTGAAATCATTAATCTTTTCGTGCTATCAGTATTACATCATATAGAAACTATAGTTTCTATATTCTGTAAATTTTCAAGCTTAAAATATGAATGTTATTGTAGTAATGATGGGAACTGATGCATGAGTTAGTATAATATAATGACACTTGATCAACGTGATTATATTACAGTAAGTCATGCTGAGTTTCTAAATGAAACGTGATGATTCACAGATCATAACGTCATCATGTGCCATGTTACATAACTCTTTCATCCTACTTAACTCCGTAACAAATCAAGAAAATGTATTCTTGATGGTTCTATCTTCCGTGATGTTGATAAATTTGAAAATCAAATCGTGCTATCACGTTCCTTCATGCTTAGAACATTATAATCATTCGAAACTCTATATCTATAAATTCTGGACCATTATTCGCTTGACTTGAAGTCGGGAAGAGAAAACAAAAGCATAGAGCTTTGAAATATAAGGGAGAATATAAAGTCCGATAACAACACATAAATTACAAACCGTGTATATCAATGTTTATCGCAACATAAAGACACGGGAGAATTAAAAACATTATAATCCCGAGGGCGAAGTAGAAGAAAGCAGATTCCTCTGGTGGAAGTTGGAAAAGGAGAATGATTGTTGCGATAGTAAGGATGAGGACAAGGATCAGAACTGGATTAATCATTTTCAGAATCTTTTGGATGTATGAACTAAGAAAGAAAGTATAAGAATGGTGAGAATAATGGAAAGGAAGAGCTTAATTTATACTGGAAATATCAGACGTAGTAATCGGGGCAGATCACTGTATTTAATTAAAGAGATCTTAATTTCCATAAATCCCGAAGAATCAGATTTTATAGATCTTCAAGATTTTCTTTAAATCCCTTAAATTCCGGAATTCAACCAAGGCAATGTCAAAAGTTAAGACGCGCCTTATTTTCTAAATTCAAACCTGACTACGTCAAAAGTTAAAAACAAATCTTTGTTTCTCATTTCATCCTTTTGTGAATAGCTTCATTTGCACTCTTCGAATAATCGAATTATTTTTATCCATATTACTCAATGATGATAAAACTCAAGTTATCAACTCATATTCGTCAGGAAAACATATTTATTGTTAGCTATGACGACCTCACTCAAATTTCGGGACGAAATTTCTTTAACGGGTAGGTACTGTGATGACCCGGGAATTTTCGACCAAATTTAAACATAATCTTATATGATTCGACTCGATAAGCAAAGTCTATTAAACCAAGTCTCATTATGTTTGAACTATTTCATGATAACATTTGACCTTTAACTATTTCCGACGATTCACGAACCTTTAATTGTAACTAAGAATGTAAATATAAATAATTATATATAAAACTAATTATATTAGTATTAATGAACTATTAAGTAATTTTGTTATTATAAAAGATAACATTTAATAACTAAAGATTTTCATTTTGAATATATATAGTATATTGTATATAAATGATTCAAACATATTTTACCAACGTTATCAAAATATTAAATGTACAATGTTATACTTTGTAGTTAATTGTTTAATATACATAATTAATCATCTACTCAACATTTAAAACATGATTTTATATATATGGTAGTATACATATATACATAAATATAACTATATATATATGATTTTATACATAATTATTATATTATGTATATGTAGAAATTTATATTTATAATATATCTATGATGAAATAATGTACTATTTTAATAAATATATATAATACTTACATATATAAAAAATTTATATTTTTCATAATTACATACATAAGTATAATATAATTAGTATGTAAATAAATATTATAATATATTTATATTAAAATGCATAAATATATAATATTCAGTATATGTTACAATACATATTACATAATTATTAAATATTACATAATAATAGATGATATTAATAAATTAAATTTAAATACAAATATAGTTGTTGTAGTAATGTTATTTGTATCGTCAAATATCAATATTTGTATTCATAATATCACTTTATATCATATAAAGATGAAATTGGATGTATAAATTAGATTATTATTACTAATATTATTATTATCGATAAAATATTAATATTATCATAATTAGTATGGTATTATTATTATTATTATTATTATATTATTATTATCATTTTTACAATTATTATTATCATTAATATTATATTTATCATTATTATTAATTTTATTAATATTATTAGATATTAATAGTATTGTTATTATATATTATTATTATTAATTAAAAAAAAACAGTAGGGATCTATATTATACGCGTGACCTCTGTATCCTTTATCTCTATTATTATTATTTTTTTTGTTTCTTTCCTGCTCCCAACTCGTGAACCTGTGTTGACATTTTCTCCATTTTTTATCAACCGATCTCTATTATTACAACATGATTATGTATAATTGCAAATCAAATAAAAAGGAAATCCAATGGGATTAAAGAGCACAGCGATATTTTTTTTTTCTTCTTCTCTGCACGTTCCAATTTTTTTTTTCTCTTAATTCAATTTCGAATAAAGTTTCAAAATCTAAAAATGCAGAAAGGTTAGAAATCTTTCTTTGAATCTATCTGCAAAATCTCAACTCTCAAATCTTTATATCGATCTTGAATTTTGAAGTCAAAGTTTAGTTTAAAAAAAGTCAACAATTGTTCTTGAGACAAATTCGCGTTCGTGTATATGTTTCTGATCAAATTGACGATTCCAGTAGTTTTTATACATGTTTAGAAAACTATTTCGTGTTATAAACATTATCTATAATGTTATCTATTACGAAATCAATTTTTTTTGTTTTGTTCCAAGAACCGACGCTGCAGTAGGCCTTTAGTATTTTTTTTTTATTATTTTAGAACCCAAATTATTATTTTTTCTGTAATGTTTTGAAGCTTTAAAGGGAACCCCGATTTTTTTTTTTTTTTTTGGTTATTGATGTTTTGTTGAATCCATGAGACTTGTGGAGAAGAAGAGGAATAGAAGAAAAACAGTTTATATATAAAATTTAAATTCGATATTAGTACAGAGAATCAGAATTGGTGGGATGGTCGAGAGTGTTTGCGTGTGAGCATGTGGTCACGAGATCGAGTCCAGAGGACGGTAGTTTCTTTCTTTTTTTTTTGAAACTCTTTTCATGTGAGGTAGTTTTCTTTTCTAATTTTATTATTGTTATTATATATTAATTATTATTAGTATTATTATTATTATTGTGATTGTTTTGATTGTTATTGTTATTGTTATTATTAGTATCATACTTGTTATCATATTTGAAAGTATTATAGACATTACTATTATTATTATGATAGGTATTAATAATATTATTATTAGTAATAAACTTATCATTTTAGTATTTTATCATCATTAGGATTATGATTATGATTATCATTATTATTATTATGAAGGAAATAAAAATATATTATTATCATCAATATTAGAATTTGTACCGGTTTATAAATAATAGTATCATCAGTACATTTACAATTAATAATATCATATTTATCAGTATCATCATTAATATTTACTAGTATTATTATGATTATCATTTATCATTTTATAAATATTAGAACCCTTATTATTAACATAAGTATGGTATTAGTATTAATATTATTTTAGAGTTATTATTATTAGTATCATTAACAGTTATCATTTTCATTTTTTTTTACTATTAGTATTATCATTATTAATAAAATTATTATTATTATTAGTAAATCATTATTATCTAAATTATTATTTTAACAAATAAATCTTTTGTACACTATATATATACTTATGGTATATACTAGGATTGTATTAATAATTCACATAACAAACTAATAAAATTTCATAAATACAATACTAACCACAAATATATGTATATAAATATATTAATGTCACTATTTATATAAACGTAAATCATTATAGATATATATACATAAAATAGATATATATATATATATATATATATATATATATATATATATATATATATATATATATATATAAAATATAACTTAAAATATAATATAAGTATACGTTTTAAAATAAAGGTTAGAATAAATTCTACAAAACTATAATATATAAATAATACATATTAATAAATGAAATTTTGTAACTTACATTATACGTATTAATATATACACAATTGATATAGGTTCGTGAATCCGAGGCCAACCCTGCATTGTTCAATGACGTCATATGTATTTTTACTACAAAATACAGTATCGTGAGTTTCATTTGCCTTTTTACCCTTTATATTTTTGGGCTGAGAATACATGCGCAACTTTTATAACTGTTTTACGAAATTGACACAAGTACGTGAAACTACATTCTATGGTTGGATTATCGAAGTCGAATATGCCCCTTTTTATTAAGTCTGGTAATCTAAGAATTAGGGAACAGACACCCTAATTGACGCGAATCCTAAAGATAGATCTATCGGGCCCAACAAGCCCCATCCAAAGTACCGGATGTTTTAGTACTTCGAAATTTATATCATGTCCGAAGGAGGATCCCGGAATGATGGGGATATTCTTATATATACATATTGTTAATGTCGGTTACCAGGTGTTCAATCCATATGAATGATATTTTTGTCTCTATGCATGGGACGTATGTTTATGAGAAATGGAAATCTGAAATCTTGTGGTCTATTAAAATGATGGAAACGATTGTTTAAGTTAAACTAATGAACTCACCAACCTTTTGGTTGACACTTTAAAGCATGTTTATTCTCAGGTACGAAAGAAATCTTCCGCTGTGTATTTGCTCATTTTATAGATATTACTTGGAGTCATTCATGGCATATTTCAAAAGACGTTGCATTCGAGTCGTCGAGTTCATCAAGATTATTATCAAGTCAATTATAGTTGGATATATTATGAAATGGTATGCATGCCTGTCAACTTTCGATGTAATGAAAGTTTGTCTTTTCAAAAACGAATGCAATGTTTGTAAAATGTATCATATAGAGGTCAAGTACCTCGCGATGTAATCAACTGTTGTGAATCGTTTATAATCGATATGGACTTCGTCCAACTGAAATGTCCCGTTCTTATTGATTAAAAACGTTCCATATTAATTGATTTCGTTGCGAGGTTTTGACCTCTATATGAGACGTTTTTCAAAGACTGCATTCATTTTTAAACAAACCATAACCTTTATTTCATCAATAAAGGTTTAAAAAGCTTTACGTAGATTATCAAATAATGATAATCTAATATATCCTGTTTACACACGACCATTACATAATGGTTTACAATACAAATATGTTACAACAAAATAAGTTTCTTGAATGCAGTTTTTACACAATATCATACAAGCATGGACTCCAAATCTTGTCCTTATTTAAGTATGCGACAGCGGAAGCTCTTAATAATCACCTGAGAATAAACATGCTTAAAACGTCAACAAAAATGTTGGTGAGTTATAGGTTTAACCTATATATATCAAATCGTAACAATAGACCACAAGATTTCATATTTCAATACACATCCCATACATAGAGATAAAAATCATTCATATGGTGAACACCTGGTAACCGACAATAACAAGATGCATATATAAGAATATCCCCATCATTCCGGGACACCCTTCGGATATGATATAAATTTCGAAGTACTAAAGCATCCGGTACTTTGGATGGGGTTTGTTAGGCCCAATAGATCTATCTTTAGGATTCGCGTCAATTAGGGTGTCTGTTCCCTAATTCTTAGATTACCAGACTTAATAAAAAGGGGCATATTCGATTTCGATAATTCAACCATAGAATGTAGTTTCACGTACTTGTGTCTATTTTGTAAATCATTTATAAAACCTGCATGTATTCTCATCCCAAAAATATTAGATTTTAAAAGTGGGACTATAACTCACTTTCACAGATTTTTACTTCGTCGGGAAGTAAGACTTGGCCACTGGTTGATTCACGAACCTATAACAATATATACATATCTATCAAAGTATGTTCAAAATATATTTACAACACTTTTAATATATTTTGATGTTTTAAGTTTATTAAGTCAGCTGTCCTCGTTAGTAACCTACAACTAGTTGTCCACAGTTAGATGTACAGAAATAAATCGATAAATATTATCTTGAATCAATCCACGACCCAGTGTATACGTATCTCAGTATTGATCACAACTCAAACTATATATATTTTGGAATCAACCTCAACCCTGTATAGCTAACTCCAACATTCACATATAGAGTGTCTATGGTTGTTCCGAAATATATATAGATGTGTCGACATGATAGGTCGAAACATTGTATACGTGTCTATGGTATCTCAAGATTACATAATATATAATACAAGTTGATTAAGTTATGGTTGGAATAGATTTGTTACCAATTTTCACGTAGCTAAAATGAGAAAAATTATCCAATCTTGTTTTACCCATAACTTCTTCATTTTAAATCCGTTTTGAGTGAATCAAATTGCTATGGTTTCATATTGAACTCTATTTTATGAATCTAAACAAAAAAAGTATAGGTTTCTAGTCGGAAAAATAAGTTACAAGTCGTTTTTGTAAAGGTAGTCATTTCAGTCGAAAGAACGACGTCTAGATGACCATTTTAGAAAACATACTTCCACTTTGAGTTTAACCATAATTTTTGGATATAGTTTCATGTTCATAATAAAAATGCTTACAATTACATTCTCGTTCAGTTTCATCAACAATTCTACTCGTATGCACCCGTATTCGTACTCGTACAATACACAGCTTTTAGATGTATGTACTATTGGTATATACACTCCAATGATCAGCTCTTAGCAGCCCATGTGAGTCACCTAACACATGTGGGAACCATCATTTGGCAACTAGCATGAAATATCTCATAAGATTACAAAAATATGAGTAATCATTCATGACTTATTTACATGAAAACAAAATTACATATCCTTTATATCTAATCCATACACCAACGACCAAAAACACCTACAAACACTTTCATTCTTCAATTTTCTTCATCTAATTGAACTCTCTCAAGTTCTATCTTCAAGTTCTAAGTGTTCTTCATAAATTCCAAAAGTTCTAGTTTCATAAAATCAAGAATACTTTCAAGTTTGCTAGCTCACTTCCAATCTTGTAAGGTGATCATCCAACCTCAAGAAATCTTTGTTTCTTACAGTAGGTTATCATTCTAATACAAGGTAATAATCATATTCAAACTTTGGTTCAATTTCTATAACTATAACAATCTTATTTCAAGTGATGATCTTACTTGAACTTGTTTTCGTGTCATGATTTTGCTTCAAGAACTTTGAGCCATCCAAGGATCCATTGAAGCTAGATCCATTTTTCTCTTTTCCAGTAGGTTCATCCAAGGAACTTAAGGTAGTAATGATGTTCATAACATCATTCGATTCATACATATAAAGCTATCTTATTCGAAGGTTTAAACTTGTAATCACTAGAACATAGTTTAGTTAATTCTAAACTATTTCGCAAACAAAAGTTAATCCTTCTAACTTGACTTTTAAAATCAACTAAACACATGTTCTATATCTATATGATATGCTAACTTAATGATTTAAAACCTGGAAACACGAAAAACACCGTAAAACCGGATTTACGCCGTCTTAGTAACACCGCGGGCTGTTTTGGGTTAGTTAATTAAAAACTATGATAAACTTTGATTTAAAAGTTTTCTTGATTTTATGAAACTATAACTTTTGGAATTTATGAAGAACACTTAGAACTTGAAGATAGAACTTGAGAGAGATCAATTAGATGAAGAAAATTGAAGAATGAAAGTGTTTGTAGGTGTTTTTGGTCGTTGGTGTATGGATTAGATATAAAGGATATGTAATTTTGTTTTCATGTAAATAAGTCATGAATGATTACTCATATTTTTGTAATTTTATGAGATATTTCATGCTAGTTGCCAAATGATGGTTCCCACATGTGTTAGGTGACTCACATGGGCTGCTAAGAGCTGATCATTGGAGTGTATATACCAATAGTACATACATCTAAAAGCTGTGTATTGTACGAGTACGAATACGGGTGCATACGAGTAGAATTGTTGATGAAACTGAACGAGGATGTAATTGTAAGCATTTTTGTTAAGTAGAAGTATTTTGATAAGTGTATTGAAGTCTTTCAAAAGTGTATAAATACATATTAAAACACTACATGTATATACATTTTAACTGAGTCGTTAAGTCATCGTTAGTCGTTACATGTAAGTGTTGTTTTGAAACCTTTAGGTTAACGATCTTGTTAAATGTTGTTAACCCAATGTTTATAATATCAAATGAGATTTTAAATTATTATATTATCATGATATTATCATGTATGAATATCTCTTAATATGATATATATACATTAAATGTCTTTACAACGATAATCGTTACATATATGTCTCGTTTAAAAATCATTAAGTTAGTAGTCTTGTTTTTACATATGTAGTTCATTGTTAATATACTTAATGATATGTTTACTTATCATAATATAATGTTAACTATATATATAACCATATATATGTCATCATATAGTTTTTACAAGTTTTAACGTTCGTGAATCACCGGTGAACTTGGGTGGTCAATTGTCTATATGAAACCTATTTCAATTAATCAAGTCTTAACAAGTTTGCTAGCTCACTTCCAATCTTGTAAGGTGATCATCCAACCTCAAGAAATCTTTGTTTCTTACAGTAGGTTATCATTCTAATACAAGGTAATAATCATATTCAAACTTTGGTTCAATTTCTATAACTATAACAATCTTATTTCAAGTGATGATCTTACTTGAACTTGTTTTCGTGTCATGATTCTGCTTCAAGAACTTCGAGCCATCCAAGGATCCATTGAAGCTAGATCAATTTTTCTCTTTTCCAGTAGGTTTATCCAAGGAACTTAAGGCAGTAATGATGTTCATAACATCATTCAATTTATACATATAAAGCTATCTTATTCGAAGGTTTAAACTTGTATTCACTAGAACATAGTTTAGTTAATTCTAAACTTGTTCGCAAACAAAAGTTAATCCTTCTAACTTGACTTTTAAAATCAACTAAACACATGTTCTATATCTATATGATATGCTAACTTAATGATTTAAAACCTGGAAACACGAAAAACACCGTAAAACCGGATTTACGCCGTCGTAGTAACACCGCGGGCTGTTTTGGGTTAGTTAATTAAAAACTATGATAAACTTTGATTTTAAAGTTGTTATTCTGAGAAAATGATTTTTATTATGAACATGAAACTATATCCAAAAATTATGATTAAACTCAAAGTGGAAGTATGTTTTCTAAAATGGTCATCTAGACGTCGTTCTTTCGACTGAAATGACTACCTTTACAAAAATAACTTGTAACTTATTTTTCCGACTATAAACCTATACTTTTCTGTTTAGATTCATAAAATAGAGTTCAATATGAAACCATAGCAATTTGATTCACTCAAAACGGATTTAAAATGAAGAAGTTATGGGTAAAACAAGATTGGATAATTTTTCTCATTTTAGCTACGTGAAAATTGGTAACAAATCTATTCCAACCATAACTTAATCAACTTGTATTGTATATTATGTAATCTTGAGATACCATAGACACGTATACAATGTTTCGACCTATCATGTCGACACATCTATATATATTTCGGAACAACCATAGACACTCTATATGTGAATGTTGGAGTTAGCTATACAGGGTTGAGGTTGATTCCAAAATATATATAGTTTGAGTTGTGATCAATACTGAGATACGTATACACTGGGTCGTGGATTGATTCAAGATAATATTTATCGATTTATTTCTGCACATCTAACTGTGGACAACTAGTTGTAGGTTACTAACGAGGACAGCTGACTTAATAAACTTAAAAAATCAAAATATATTAAAAGTGTTGTAAATATATTTTGAACATACTTTGATATATATGTATATATTGTTATAGGTTCGTGAATTAACCAGTGGCCAAGTCTTACTTCCCGACGAAGTAAAAATCTGTTAAAGTGAGTTATAGTCCCACTTTTAAAATCTAATATTTTTGGGATGAGAATACATGCAGGTTTTATAAATGATTTACAAAATAGACACAAGTACGTGAAACTACATTCTATGGTTGAATTATCGAAATCGAATATGCCCCTTTTTATTAAGTCTGGTAATCTAAGAATTAGGGAACAGACACCCTAATTGACGCGAATCCTAAAGATAGATCTATTGGGCCTAACAAACCCCATCCAAAGTACCGGATGCTTTAGTACTTCGAAATTTATATCATATCCGAAGGGTGTCCCGGAATGATGGGGATATTCTTAAATATGCATCTTGTTAATGTCGGTTACCAGGTGTTCACCATATGAATGATTTTTATCTCTATGTATGGGATGTGTATTGAAATATGAAATCTTGTGGTCTATTATTATGATTTGATAATATATAGGTTAAACCTATAACTCACCAACATTTTTTTGTTGACATTTTAAGCATGTTTATTCTCAGGTGATTATTAAGAGCTTCCGCTATCGCATACTTAAATAAGGACGAGATTTGAAGTCCATGCTTGTATGATATTGTGTAAAAACTGCATTCAAGAAACTTTTTTTCGTTGTAACATATTTGTATTGTAAACCATTATGTAATGGTCGTGTGTAAACAGGATATTATAGATTATCATTATTTGATAATCTACGTAAAGCTTTTTAAACCTTTATTGATGAAATAAAGGTTATGGTTTGTTTTAAAATGAATGCAATCTTTGAAAAACGTCTCATATAGAGGTCAAAACCTCGCAACGAAATCAATTAATATGGAACGTTTTTAATCAATAAGAACGGGCGTTGCGAGGTTTTGACCTCTATATGAGACGTTTTTCAAAGACTGCATTCATTTTTAAACAAACCATAACCTTTATTTCATCAATAAAGGTTTAAAAAGCTTTACGTAGATTATCAAATAATGATAATCTAATATATCCTGTTTACACACGACCATTACATAATGGTTTACAATACAAATATGTTACAACAAAATAAGTTTCTTGAATGCAGTTTTTACACAATATCATACAAGCATGGACTCCAAATCTTGTCCTTATTTAAGTATGCGACAGCGGAAGCTCTTAATAATCACCTGAGAATAAACATGCTTAAAACGTCAACAAAAATGTTGGTGAGTTATAGGTTTAACCTATATATATCAAATCGTAACAATAGACCACAAGATTTCATATTTCAATACACATCCCATACATAGAGATAAAAATCATTCATATGGTGAACACCTGGTAACCGACAATAACAAGATGCATATATAAGAATATCCCCATCATTCCGGGACACCCTTCGGATATGATATAAATTTCGAAGTACTAAAGTATCCGGTACTTTGGATGGGGTTTGTTAGGCCCAATAGATCTATCTTTAGGATTCGCGTCAATTAGGGTGTCTGTTCCCTAATTCTTAGATTACCAGACTTAATAAAAAGGGGCATATTCGATTTCGATAATTCAACCATAGAATGTAGTTTCACGTACTTGTGTCTATTTTGTAAATCATTTATAAAACCTGCATGTATTCTCATCCCAAAAATATTAGATTTTAAAAGTGGGACTATAACTCACTTTCACAGATTTTTACTTCGTCGGGAAGTAAGACTTGGCCACTGGTTGATTCACGAACCTATAACAATATATACATATATATCAAAGTATGTTCAAAATATATTTACAACACTTTTAATATATTTTGATGTTTTAAGTTTATTAAGTCAGCTGTCCTCGTTAGTAACCTACAACTAGTTGTCCACAGTTAGATGTACAGAAATAAATCGATAAATATTATCTTGAATCAATCCACGACCCAGTGTATACGTATCTCAGTATTGATCACAACTCAAACTATATATATTTTGGAATCAACCTCAACCCTGTATAGCTAACTCCAACATTCACATATAGAGTGTCTATGGTTGTTCCGAAATATATATAGATGTGTCGACATGATAGGTCGAAACATTGTATACGTGTCTATGGTATCTCAAGATTACATAATATATAATACAAGTTGATTAAGTTATGGTTGGAATAGATTTGTTACCAATTTTCACGTAGCTAAAATGAGAAAAATTATCCAATCTTGTTTTACCCATAACTTCTTCATTTTAAATCCGTTTTGAGTGAATCAAATTGCTATGGTTTCATATTGAACTCTATTTTATGAATCTAAACAAAAAAAGTATAGGTTTCTAGTCGGAAAAATAAGTTACAAGTCGTTTTTGTAAAGGTAGTCATTTCAGTCGAAAGAACGACGTCTAGATGACCATTTTAGAAAACATACTTCCACTTTGAGTTTAACCATAATTTTTGGATATAGTTTCATGTTCATAATAAAAATCATTTTCTCAGAATAACAACTTTTAAATCAAAGTTTATCATAGTTTTTAATTAACTAACCCAAAACAGCCCGCGGTGTTACTAAGACGGCGTAAATCCGGTTTTACGGTGTTTTTCGTGTTTCCAGGTTTTAAATCATTAAGTTAGCATATCATATAGATATAGAACATGTGTTTAGTTGATTTTAAAAGTCAAGTTAGAAGGATTAACTTTTGTTTGCGAAATAGTTTAGAATTAACTAAACTATGTTCTAGTGATTACAAGTTTAAACCTTCGAATAAGATAGCTTTATATGTATGAATCGAATGATGTTATGAACATCATTACTACCTTAAGTTCCTTGGATGAACCTACTGGAAAAGAGAAAAATGGATCTAGCTTCAATGGATCCTTGGATGGCTCAAAGTTCTTGAAGCAAAATCATGACACGAAAACAAGTTCAAGTAAGATCATCACTTGAAATAAGATTGTTATAGTTATAGAAATTGAACCAAAGTTTGAATATGATTATTACCTTGTATTAGAATGATAACCTACTGTAAGAAACAAAGATTTCTTGAGGTTGGATGATCACCTTACAAGATTGGAAGTGAGCTAGCAAACTTGAAAGTATTCTTGATTTTATGAAACTAGAACTTTTGGAATTTATGAAGAACACTTAGAACTTGAAGATAGAACTTGAGAGAGTTCAATTAGATGAAGAAAATTGAAGAATGAAAGTGTTTGTAGGTGTTTTTGGTCGTTGGTGTATGGATTAGATATAAAGGATATGTAATTTTGTTTTCATGTAAATAAGTCATGAATGATTACTCATATTTTTGTAATCTTATGAGATATTTCATGCTAGTTGCCAAATGATGGTTCCCACATGTGTTAGGTGACTCACATGGGCTGCTAAGAGCTGATCATTGGAGTGTATATACCAATAGTACATACATCTAAAAGCTGTGATGCCCATTGGGACCTCTCTCATGATAGTTTCATTCGTGCTCTTCGAATAATCGAATTATTTTATCTGTATTATTCTGTAATGATGAAAACTTAAATTATCAACTCATATTCGTCATGAAAACATTTTTATTGTTAGCCATGACCACCTCACTCAAATTTCGGGACGAAATTTCTTTAACGGGTAGGTACTGTGATGACCCCGGGAATTTCCGATCAAATTTAAACTTTAATCTTTATATGTTTCCGACACGATAAGCAAAATTTGTAATGTTAAGTCTCAAAGTTTTAGAATTATATTCATATAATCAATTACCCTTTGACTGTGCTCGATGATTCACGAACAATTACTTGTAGATAAATAAATATATATGTAAATAGATATATATAAATGATAACTGAGATTATAATTTAAATTTTACTAAATTTTCTTTTATTATGGTTATTAAACAATTTATTATTTCTATCATTAATATTATTATTATTGAAAACATTATTAACATTATTAGTAATAAAAATCATTATATTTAATATTAAAATTAAAATTATTATTAATATTATTAGTAATATTAAAAGTATTATTACTATTATTATTAAAATATTAATAATTACTGATTATTAATAATAAACAAATACATCGATAATTGTAATTTGTTAGCAATCAATATCTAACTTTATTGGATTTTGTCTTTAAACTAATTTCATGTGATTACATGTTGAGAATCATTCATAATGAAGACAAATTCGGTTATCGATTGCAATCTTACAAATTGAAAATATGTACATGTACTGTGCCTAATTGATTCGTTACTTTTGTTTCCTTACTATCCATTCACAAAATGTGATAGAGAAATATAGATACATAATACACACATACATAACCACCGACACTCAACTTTAATATATTTGTCTGCTCCAATAATTTGATGTAAATTCATAATCTATTATAAACCACCTCAAACACTTAAACCCACAACTCACTATCTTCAATAAACCACCTCCTCACTCACCTTCACACCATCAAACCTAAATGAATTAGGAGTACTACTACAGCTACAATTACGACTGCCAATTTGTTTCTGTCCCAATCGAAAAGACCAAAAGATCCATCTCAGGTTGCTGATGCACAAGTTTTTTTCTTCTAGTTCTATTCGATTCCAAACCACCACCTTCGGTTTCTTTTTCCTAATTCATTCCATTTAATCACCTCAAACCACCAACTTTACTACCACTTAATTACCATAATTTTCGTTGATAACCATTACCCTTACAAAACCGTAACAACCACCATCCCAACCGTCACCATATCATCACCTTCGACCCTCGAGGACTCATCGTGAACCGCCACCACCCTTTCTATCTTCAACCGTCACTAACTACAAACAACCAACCCACCTCACCACCAAGAGACACCATCACAAACCTGATGTCGCTACTACTAATCTTTCCACTTCTTTTTCTGTTTTAAATAATGAAAATGAGATGCACATCATGATGTAAGAATGGTGAGTAGGGCCGATGATTAAAGATGATGAATGATGTTGATGTCAAAAAAAAAAAAACCGAACCTCACACTAAAGCGTATAACTTCCAGCTGTTTATTCCCACTAGGCATATATCAAATCAAAAACAAATTGGATGATAATGTAGTTCTTGGGGCTGAAGTAAACCCGGGCCATTCACAGAAAACCGTTAAACTTCGAGGTAATAAGATTTTGTTGTTGCTATTAATAAACGAAAAAAAAAAAAAAAAAAAAAAAAAAAAAAAAAACCATAAACCACCCTTGATACCGCTGCTGTCTTACTCCTGTTCGAAAATGATAACGATGGATGATGATGATTTTAAAATGATGATGTGGTGTTAGTTAAATTGAAGATTATGATTGATGATACCCCACGTTTCCTTTTGTTCATCGAGCCAATCATTTGGTCTGTACAAGTTATTTTAATTGGGACTCACTAGTTGTTAAAATCAAGATAATGGAGAAATGACGTGGTATGATATTGATATTGATAAGAGTAATGTTACAGTGAGGAATTGTATAATGAACCAAACTCTTTAAAATACATAGATTAATTACACTTGGGCTGTGAACCTTTAGAACCATTAATTGGGCCGAGTATTGGGCTGTTATGATTTTGATTATTGGGCCGTATTAAAGAAACAGATAGATATGGATCATATATATGGGGCTGCGATTTTAAAACAGAGATATAGATTTAGAAGAGCGGTTAAGAGTGTTGGGGAAAAAGGAGAGGTTCCTAGTTCAAAACTGAGCATGGGCAGTTAATACATTTTTTTTTTGGAAAGGAAGCTGGGTTGTTGGGCCAGAATATTTGCAGTTGGGCCGTTACCCAATTGTCTTCCTTGTTGGGCCATGATCTTGTAATTGGACCGAAATCCATTTATATTGGTTGGATTGCCATGATTCAGTGGGCCGAAATAATTAAGTTGGGCCATGGTTGTTTATTTTGTTGGGCTATGGATAAGAACAGAAAATTACGGGATATATATATATTAGTATGGAAGTCATAACAGAAAAGCATTTGGACAGCTCAGTGGTTGAGTATGTTTGTGTTAAACAAGTGGTCGCGGGTTCGAGTCCCGTCTTGGGCAGTTTAATTCTTTTTAATGCTACAAAGGTATAACTTAATATTATTACTATTCCTATTATTATTATTATCATTATCATTATCATTATCATTATCATTATTAATATTATTGTTATTGTTATTGTTATTATTATAGTTTTTGTTATGATTATTGTTATTATTAAGTATTATAATTATTATTAGTAATACAATTATCATCATAAGTATCATTAACCGAAAAATTTATATTTTACTATTATTATTATTATAAATTATAAATATCGTTATTAATATCATTAATATAATTATTAACAATAATATCTTATTTAGTAATATTAAGTATTATAATTATTATCATAGTATTACTAAAATTACTATTTTTATTAAACAAATGATATATACAAATATAAAGATATATTTAACATATATAACATAACAAGACATTTTTTTTATATAAAAGAAATATATGAAATATAAATATATTATTAATATAAAGATAACATCATTACTAAGCTAGATATATATACATAAACTTATTCGATTACAGTTAAGTGTATTAATATATATACAAATGATATAGGTTCGTGAATCCGAGGCCAACCCTGCATTGTTCAATGACGTCATATGTATTTTTACTACAAAATACAGTATTGTGAGTTTCATTTGCCTTTTTACCCTTTATATTTTTGGGCTGAGAATACATGCGCAACTTTTATAACTGTTTTACGAAATTGACACAAGTACGTGAAACTACATTCTATGGTTGGATTATCGAAGTCGAATATGCCCCTTTTTATTAAGTCTGGTAATCTAAGAATTAGGGAACAGACACCCTAATTGACGCGAATCCTAAAGATAGATCTATCGGGCCCAACAAGCCCCATCCAAAGTACCGGATGTTTTAGTACTTCGAAATTTATATCATGTCCGAAGGAGGATCCCGGAATGATGGGGATATTCTTATATATGCATATTGTTAATGTCGGTTACCAGGTGTTCAATCCATATGAATGATATTTTTGTCTCTATGCATGGGACGTATGTTTATGAGAAATGGAAAACTGAAATCTTGTGGTCTATTAAAATGATGGAAACGATTGTTTAAGTTAAACTAATGAACTCACCAACCTTTTGGTTGACACTTTAAAGCATGTTTATTCTCAGGTACGAAAGAAACCTTCCGCTGTGCATTTTGCTCATTTTAAAGACATGATTTAGAGTCGATCATCGCTCTGGAATCAGTTGTTGGCGACTTCGTCCGGATGGTTTAGGACGGGTCCTTTCCCGTAATAATCTAAAAACCTCATTTCTTACCCCAATTACCGACTCCGTCACTTGTGGAAACGTTTTGTTTAATAGTTGTAGCCCGATGTTCTTGTTCTCACTTTGGTGAGAAGCGAACATTACTAATCCGTAAGCATAACATGCTTCTTTATGTTGCATGTTAGCCGCTTTTTCTAAATCACGAAGTCCAATATTCGGATATATTGAGTCAAAATAATTTCTTAACCCGTTGCGTAAAATAGCATTTGGGTTCCCCGCAATATATGCGTCAAAGTAAACACATCGTAACTTATGGGTTTCCCAATGTGATATCCCCCATCTTTCAAACGAAAGTCTCTTATAAACCAAGACATTCTTGGAACGTTCTTCGAATATCTTACAAACTGATCTCGCCTTAAATAGTTGTGCCGAAGAATTCTGGCCGACTCTAGACAAGATTTCATCAATCATGTCTCCGGGTAGGTCTCTTAAAATATTGGGTTGTCTATCCATTTTGTGTTTTTAAACTGTAAAATAGACAAGAGTTAGATTCATAAAAAAATACTTATTAATACAAGCAATTTTTACATAAAGCATAAGAACACTATATTACATATATTACACCACACGAATACAACTATCTTATTCCGACTCGCTCGTTTCTTCTTCTTCGGTTTTGGTTCGTTTTGCCAAGTTTCTAGGGATATATGATGTTCCCCTAATACGAGCCGTCGTTGTCCACATTGGTTTAGAAAAACCTGGTGGTTTAGAGGTTCCCGGGTCATTGTTACAACTTAAGGACTTCGGGGGTTGACGATACATATAAAGTTCATCGGGGTTGGAATTAGATTTCTCTATTTTTATGCCCTTTCCCTTATTATTTTCTTTTGCCTTTTTAAATTCAGTTGGGGTAATTTCTATAACATCATCGGAATTCTCGTCGGAATCCGATTCATCGGAGAATTGGTAATCCTCCCAATATTTTGCTTCCTTGGCGGAAACACCATTGACCATAATTAACTTTGGTCGGTTGGTGGAGGATTTTCTTTTACTTAACCGTTTTATTATTTCCCCCACCGGTTCTATTTCTTCATCCGGTTCCGATTCTTCTTCCGGTTCCGATTCTTCTTCCGGTTCCGACTCTTCTTCCGGTTCCTCTTCGGGAACTTGTGAATCAGTCCACAAATCATTCCAATTTACATTTGACTCTTCATTATTATTAGGTGAGTCAATGGGACTTGTTCTAGAGGTAGACATCTATCACATAATATCAAACACGTTAAGAGATTAATATATCACATAATATTCATATGTTAAAAATATATAGTTTCCAACAAAAATTTGTTAAGCAATCATTTTTCAAGTAAACACGGTCGAAGTCCAGACACACTAATGCATCCTAACAAACTCGATAAGACACACTAATGCAAATTTTCTGGTTCTCTAAGACCAACGCTCTGATACCAACTGAAATGTCCCGTTCTTATTGATTAAAAACGTTCCATATTAATTGATTTCGTTGCGAGGTTTTGACCTCTATATGAGACGTTTTTCAAAGATTGCATTCATTTTAAAACAAACCATAACCTTTATTTCATCAATAAAGGTTTAAAAAGCTTTACGTAGATTATCAAATAATGATAATCTATAATATCCTGTTTACACACGACCATTACATAATGGTTTACAATACAAATATGTTACAACGAAAAAAAGTTTCTTGAATGCAGTTTTTACACAATATCATACAAGCATGGACTTCAAATCTCGTCCTTATTTAAGTATGCGATAGCGGAAGCTCTTAATAATCACCTGAGAATAAACATGCTTAAAATGTCAACAAAAAATGTTGGTGAGTTATAGGTTTAACCTATATATATCAAATCGTAACAATAGACCACAAGATTTCATATTTCAATACACATCCCATACATAGAGATAAAAATCATTCATATGGTGAACACCTGGTAACCGACAATAACAAGATGCATATATAAGAATATCCCCATCATTCCGGGACACCCTTCGGATATGATATAAATTTCGAAGTACTAAAGCATCCGGTACTTTGGATGGGGTTTGTTAGGCCCAATAGATCTATCTTTAGGATTCGCGTCAATTAGGGTGTCTGTTCCCTAATTCTTAGATTACCAGACTTAATAAAAAGGGGCATATTCGATTTCGATAATTCAACCATAGAATGTAGTTTCACGTACTTGTGTCTATTTTGTAAATCATTTATAAAACCTGCATGTATTCTCATCCCAAAAATATTAGATTTTAAAAGTGGGACTATAACTCACTTTCACAGATTTTTACTTCGTCGGGAAGTAAGACTTGGCCACTGGTTGATTCACGAACCTATAACAATATATACATATATATCAAAGTATGTTCAAAATATATTTACAACACTTTTAATATATTTTGATGTTTTAAGTTTATTAAGTCAGCTGTCCTCGTTAGTAACCTACAACTAGTTGTCCACAGTTAGATGTACAGAAATAAATCGATAAATATTATCTTGAATCAATCCACGACCCAGTGTATACGTATCTCAGTATTGATCACAACTCAAACTATATATATTTTGGAATCAACCTCAACCCTGTATAGCTAACTCCAACATTCACATATAGAGTGTCTATGGTTGTTCCGAAATATATATAGATGTGTCGACATGATAGGTCGAAACATTGTATACGTGTCTATGGTATCTCAAGATTACATAATATATAATACAAGTTGATTAAGTTATGGTTGGAATAGATTTGTTACCAATTTTCACGTAGCTAAAATGAGAAAAATTATCCAATCTTGTTTTACCCATAACTTCTTCATTTTAAATCCGTTTTGAGTGAATCAAATTGCTATGGTTTCATATTGAACTCTATTTTATGAATCTAAACAAAAAAAGTATAGGTTTATAGTCGGAAAAATAAGTTACAAGTCGTTTTTGTAAAGGTAGTCATTTCAGTCGAAAGAACGACGTCTAGATGACCATTTTAGAAAACATACTTCCACTTTGAGTTTAACCATAATTTTTGGATATAGTTTCATGTTCATAATAAAAATCATTTTCTCAGAATAACAACTTTTAAATCAAAGTTTATCATAGTTTTTAATTAACTAACCCAAAACAGCCCGCGGTGTTACTACGACGGCGTAAATCCGGTTTTATGGTGTTTTTCGTGTTTCCAGGTTTTAAATCATTAAGTTAGCATATCATATAGATATAGAACATGTGTTTAGTTGATTTTAAAAGTCAAGTTAGAAGGATTAACTTTTGTTTGCGAACAAGTTTAGAATTAACTAAACTATGTTCTAGTGATTACAAGTTTAAACCTTCGAATAAGATAGCTTTATATGTATGAATTGAATGATGTTATGAACATCATTACTACCTTAAGTTCCTTGGATGAACCTACTGGAAAAGATAAAAATGGATCTAGCTTCAATGGATCCTTGGATGGCTCAAAGTTCTTGAAGCAAAATCATGACACGAAAACAAGTTCAAGTAAGATCATCACTTGAAATAAGATTGTTATAGTTATAGAAATTGAACCAAAGTTTGAATATGATTATTACCTTGTATTAGAATGATAACCTACTGTAAGAAACAAAGATTTCTTGAGGTTGGATGATCACCTTACAAGATTGGAAGTGAGCTAGCAAACTTGAAAGTATTCTTGATTTTATGAAACTAGAACTTTTGGAATTTATGAAGAACACTTAGAACTTGAAGATAGAACTTGAGAGAGTTCAATTAGATGAAGAAAATTGAAGAATGAAAGTGTTTGTAGGTGTTTTTGGTCGTTGGTGTATGGATTAGATATAAAGGATATGTAATTTTGTTTTCATGTAAATAAGTCATGAATGATTACTCATATTTTTGTAATCTTATGAGATATTTCATGCTAGTTGCCAAATGATGGTTCCCACATGTGTTAGGTGACTCACATGGGCTGCTAAGAGCTGATCATTGGAGTGTATATACCAATAGTACATACATCTAAAAGCTGTGTATTGTACGAGTACGAATACGGGTGCATACGAGTAGAATTGTTGATGAAACTGAACGAGAATGTAATTGTAAGCATTTTTGTTAAGTAGAAGTATTTTGATAAGTGTATTGAAGTCTTTCAAAAGTGTATAAATACATATTAAAACACTACATGTATATACATTTTAACTGAGTCGTTAAGTCATCGTTAGTCGTTACATGTAAGTGTTGTTTTGAAACCTTTAGGTTAACGATCTTGTTAAATGTTGTTAACCCAATGTTTATAATAACAAAAGAGATTTTAAATTATTATATTATTATGATATTATGATGTACGAATATCTCTTAATATGATATATATACATTAAATGTCGTTACAACGATAAACGTTACATATATGTCTCGCTTCAAAATCATTAAGTTAGTAGTCTTGTTTTTACATATGTAGTTCATTGTTAATATACTTAATGATATGTTTACTTATCATAATATAATGTTAACTATATATATAACCATATATATGTCATCATATAGTTTTTACAAGTTTTAACGTTCGTGAATCACCGGTGAACTTGGGTGGTCAATTGTCTATATGAAACCTATTTCAATTAATCAAGTCTTAACAAGTTTGATTGCTTAACATGTTGGAAACATTTAATCATGTAAATATCAATCTCAATTAATATATATAAACATGGAAAAGTTCGGGTCACTACAGTACCTACCCGTTAAATAAATTTCGTCCCGAAATTTTAAGCTGTTGAAGGTGTTGACGAATCTTCTGGAAATAGATGCGGGTATTTCTTCTTCATCTGATCTTCACGCTCCCAGGTGAACTCAGGTCCTCTACGAGCATTCCATCGAACTTTAACAATTGGTATCTTGTTTTGCTTAAGTCTTTTAACCTCACGATCCATTATTTCGACGGGTTCTTCGATGAATTGAAGTTTTTCGTTGATTTGGATTTCATCTAACGGAATAGTGAGATCTTCTTTAGAAAAACATTTCTTTAAATTCGAGACGTGGAAAGTGTTATGTACAGCCGCGAGTTGTTGAGGTAACTCTAGTCGGTAAGCTACTGGTCCGATACGATCAATAATCTTGAATGGTCCAATATACCTTGGATTTAATTTCCCTCGTTTACCAAATCGAACAACGCCTTTCCAAGGTGCAACTTTAAGCATGACCATCTCTCCAATTTCAAATTCTATATCTTTTCTTTTAATGTCAGCGTAGCTCTTTTGTCGACTTTGGGCGGTTTTCAACCGTTGTTGAATTTGGATGATCTTCTCGGTAGTTTCTTGTATAATCTCCGGACCCGTAATCTGTCTATCCCCCACTTCACTCCAACAAATCGGAGACCTGCACTTTCTACCATAAAGTGCTTCAAACGGCGCCATCTCAATGCTTGAATGGTAGCTGTTGTTGTAGGAAAATTCTGCTAACGGTAGATGTCGATCCCAACTGTTTCCGAAATCAATAACACATGCTCGTAGCATGTCTTCAAGCGTTTGTATCGTCCTTTCGCTCTGCCCATCAGTTTGTGGATGATAGGCAGTACTCATGTCTAGACGAGTTCCTAATGCTTGCTGTAATGTCTGCCAGAATCTTGAAATAAATCTGCCATCCCTATCAGAGATAATAGAGATTGGTATTCCATGTCTGGAGATGACTTCCTTCAAATACAGTCGTGCTAACTTCTCCATCTTGTCATCTTCTCTTATTGGCAAGAAGTGTGCTGATTTGGAGAGACGGTCAACTATTACCCAAATAGTATCAAAACCACTTGCAGTCCTTGGCAATTTAGTGATGAAATCCATGGTAATGTTTTCCCATTTCCATTCCGGGATTTCGGGTTGTTGAAGTAGACCTGATGGTTTCTGATGCTCAGCTTTGACCTTAGAACACGTCAAACATTCTCCTACGTATTTAGCAACATCGGCTTTCATACCCGGCCACCAAAAATGTTTCTTGAGATCCTTGTACATCTTCCCCGTTCCAGGATGTATTGAGTATCTGGTTTTATGAGCTTCCCTAAGTACCATTTCTCTCATATCTCCAAATTTTGGTACCCAAATCCTTTCAGCCCTATACCGGGTTCCGTCTTCCCGAATATTAAGATGCTTCTTCGATCCTTTGGGTATTTCATCCTTTAAATTTCCCTCTTTTAAAACTCCTTGTTGCGCCTCCTTTATTTGAGTAGTAAGGTTATTATGAATCATTATATTCATAGATTTTACTCGAATGGGTTCTCTGTCCTTCCTGCTCAAGGCATTGGCTACCACATTTGCCTTCCCCGGGTGGTAACGAATCTCAAAGTCGTAATCATTCAATAATTCAATCCACCTACGCTGCCTCATATTCAGCTGTTTCTGATTAAATATGTGTTGAAGACTTTTGTGGTCGGTATATATAATACTTTTGACCCCATATAAGTAGTGCCTCCAAGTCTTTAATGCAAAAACAACCGCGCCTAATTCCAAATCATGCGTCGTATAATTTTGTTCGTGAATCTTCAATTGTCTAGACGCATAAGCAATCACCTTCGTTCGTTGCATTAATACACAATCGAGACCTTGCTTTGATGCATCACAATAAATCACAAAATCATCATTCCCTTCAGGCAATGACAATATAGGTGCCGTAGTTAGCTTTTTCTTCAATAACTGAAACGCTTTCTCTTGTTCATCATTCCATTCAAATTTCTTCCCTTTATGCGTTAATGCAGTCAAGGGTTTTGCTATTCTGGAAAAGTCTTGGATGAACCTTCTGTAGTAACCAGCTAGTCCTAAAAACTGGCGTATGTGTTTCGGAGTTTTCGGGGTTTCCCACTTTTCAACAGTTTCTATCTTTGCCGGATCCACCTTAATACCTTCTTTGTTCACTATGTGACCGAGGAATTGAACTTCTTCCAACCAAAATGCACACTTTGAAAACTTAGCGTACAATTCTTCCTTCCTCAATACTTCTAACACCTTTCTCAAATGTTCACCGTGTTCTTGGTCATTCTTTGAGTAAATAAGTATGTCATCAATGAAAACAATGACAAACTTGTCAAGGTATGGTCCACACACTCGGTTCATAAGGTCCATGAACACAGCTGGTGCATTAGTTAAACCAAACGGCATGACCATAAACTCGTATTGACCGTAACGTGTTCTGAAAGCAGTCTTTGGAATATCATCTTCTTTCACCCGCATTTGATGATACCCGGAACGTAAGTCAATCTTTGAATAAACAGACGAGCCTTGTAGTTGATCAAATAAGTCGTCGATTCTCGGTAGTGGGTAGCGGTTCTTGATGGTAAGTTTGTTTAACTCTCGGTAGTCGATACATAACCTGAATGTACCATCTTTCTTCTTGACAAACAAAACAGGAGCTCCCCACGGTGATGTGCTTGGTCGAATGAAACCACGCTCTAAAAGTTCTTGTAATTGGCTTTGCAGTTCTTTCATCTCGCTGGGTGCGAGTCTGTAAGGAGCACGAGCTATTGGTGCAGCTCCTGGTACAAGATCTATTTGAAATTCAACGGATCGATGTGGGGGTAATCCCGGTAATTCTTTCGGAAATACATCGGGAAATTCTTTTGCAATGGGAACATCATTGATGCTCTTTTCTTCAGTTTGTACTTTCTCGACGTGTGCTAGAACAGCATAGCAACCTTTTCTTATTAGTTTTTGTGCCTTCAAATTACTAATAAGATGTAGCTTCGTGTTGCCCTTTTCTCCGTACACCATTAAGGGTTTTCCTTTTTCTCGTATAATGCGAATTGCATTTTTGTAACAAACGATCTCTGCTTTCACTTCTTTCAACCAGTCCATACCGATTATCACATCAAAACTCCCTAACTCTACTGGTATTAAATCAATCTTAAATGTTTCGCTAACCAGTTTAATTTCTCGATTCCGACATATATTATCTGCTGAAATTAATTTACCATTTGCTAATTCGAGTAAAAATTTACTATCCAAAGGCGTCAATGGACAACTTAATTTAGCACAAAAATCTCTACTCATATAGCTTCTATCCGCACCCGAATCAAATAAAACGTAAGCAGATTTATTGTCAATAAGAAACGTACCCGTAACAAGCTCCGGGTCTTCCTGTGCCTCTACCGCATTAATATTGAAAACTCTTCCACGGCCTTGTCCATTCGTGTTCTCCTGGTTCGGGCAATTTCTAATAATGTGGCCTGGTTTTCCACATTTATAACAAACTACATTGGCATAACTTGCTCCGACACTACTTGCTCCGCCATTACTCGTTCCGACACCATTTGTTCCTTTCGTTCTATTAACCCCTGGTCCGTAGACCTCACACTTCGCCGCGCTATGACCATTTCTTTTACACTTGTTGCAAAATTTGGTGCAGAACCCCGAGTGATTCTTTTCACACCTTTGGCATAGCTGCTTCTGATTGTTGTTGTTGTTACGGTTATTATTGTTGTTGGGATGATTGTTGTAGTTGCTGTTGTTGTTGTTGTTGTTGTTGTTGGGCCGTTTGTTGTAGTTGCGATTGATGTTGCGATTGTTGGGATAATTGTTGCGATTATTGTTGTAATTGCTGTTGTTGTATTGGTGATTCTTATCACCGTTTTCCTCCCACTTTCTTTTGACTTGCTTCACATTGGCCTCTTCAGCAGTCTGTTCTTTAATTCTTTCTTCAATCTGGTTCACTAGTTTGTGAGCCATTCTACATGCCTGTTGTATGGAGGCGGGCTCGTGTGAACTTATATCTTCTTGGATTCTTTCCGGTAATCCTTTCACAAACGCGTCGATCTTCTCTTCCTCATCTTCGAATGCTCCCGGACACAATAGGCACAATTCTGTGAATCGTCTTTCATACGTGGTAATATCAAATCCTTGGGTTCGTAACCCTCTTAGTTCTGTCTTGAGCTTATTGACCTCGGTTCTGGGACGATACTTCTCGTTCATCAAGTGCTTGAATGCTGACCACGGTAGTGCGTATGCATCATCTTGTCCCACTTGCTCTAGATAGGTATTCCACCATGTTAACGCAGAACCTGTGAAGGTATGCGTAGCGTACTTCACTTTGTCCTCTTCAGTACACTTACTTATGGCAAACACCGATTCAACCTTCTCGGTCCACCGTTTCAATCCGATCGGTCCTTCGGTTCCATCAAATTCCAAAGGTTTGCAGGCAGTGAATTCTTTGTAGGTGCATCCTACACGATTTCCTGTACTGCTAGATCCAAGGTTATTGTTGGTATGTAGCGCAGCCTGTACTGCGGCTATGTTTGAAGCTAGAAAAGTACGGAATTCCTCTTCATTCATATTCACGGTGTGTCGAGTAGTCGGTGCCATTTCCTTCAAAATAGTTAAATGGAACAAGTTAATCATACAGAATATTAAGAGTAGTTAATAGTATTTCGTAGCATAATATGAACTCATTTATAAAAGCTTTTTCTTCATATTAGCATTTTATAAGTTTAAATTCGGGTAGTACCTACCCGTTAAGTTCATACTTAGTAGCTAATATACAATTCAACTACTACAATTCTATATGAAAAACTGATTGTAATAATATTTCGCGTTCAAACTTTTATACAATATTTTAATAACTTACAATACCGCTTATTTTACATAAAGCATGAAATATAGCACACAATAACTATGATACAAGATAGTTGTGAAGACAATTCTAGCTAGTACACAAGTCGTTCGGCAAAGGCAATAAAGACACGTAATTCATACGTCCAGAAACAAGTCATGCATTCTGGTTTTACTAGGACTACTTCCCATCCTTGGTCTTGTGCAACATAACCGTTATGGCCGTTGATAAGACAGCGTGTTGTAACGTCATCAAAGGGACGAGGGTTACGTAATGTCCAACAGTCCCAAGAGAAAGTCTAACGACTGTATTTGAAGACAACGTAATAAATTATAAGAATATTTCATAAACTACATATATATGTCTTATTTAACATATTACTTATATTAACATATTAATCTATTACCATATATAAAATATATTTTAAATATTAGTTAAAACTATTGTTATATTTTAATACATATGTCTACATAACCTAAATAATATTTTATAAGTTTGGATAGTGTTAAATATTTTAATAAGTTTATTGGTGCTATAAGTTAATCAACTATCAGTCAGACACACTAATAGCTTTGAAATAAATCACGAAGATTCACGAACAAAATTATACGACGCATGATTTGGAATTAGGCGCGGTTGTTTTTGCATTAAAGACTTGGAGGCACTACTTATATGGGGTCAAAAGTATTATATATACCGACCACAAAAGTCTTCAACACATATTTAATCAGAAACAACTGAATATGAGGCAGCGTAGGTGGATTGAATTATTGAATGATTACGACTTTGAGATTCGTTACCACCCGGGGAAGGCAAATGTGGTAGCCGATGCCTTGAGCAGGAAGGACAGAGAACCCATTCGAGTAAAATCTATGAATATAATGATTCATAATAACATTACTACTCAAATAAAGGAGGCGCAACAAGGAGTTTTAAAAGAGGGAAATTTAAAGGATGAAATACCCAAAGGATCGGAGAAGCATCTTAATATTTGGGAAGACGGAACCCGGTATAGGGCTGAAAGGATTTGGGTACCAAAATTTGGAGATATGAGAGAAATGGTACTTAGAGAAGCTCATAAAACCAGATACTCAATACATCCTGGAACGGGGAAGATGTACAAGGATCTCAAGAAACATTTTTGGTGGCCGGGTATGAAAACCGATGTTGCTAAATACGTAGGAGAATGTTTGACGTGTTCTAAGGTCAAAGCTGAGCATCAGAAACCATCAGGTCTACTTCAACAACCCGAAATCCCGGAATGGAAATGGGAAAACATTACCATGGATTTCATCACTAAATTGCCAAGGACTGCAAGTGGTTTTGATACTATTTGGGTAATAGTTGACCGTCTCACCAAATCAGCACACTTTTTGCCAATAAGAGAAGATGACAAGATGGAGAAGTTAGCACGACTGTATTTGAAGGAAGTCATCTCCAGACATGGAATACCAATCTCTATTATCTCTGATAGGGATGGCAGATTTATTTCAAGATTCTGGCAGACATTACAGCAAGCATTAGGAACTCGTCTAGACATGAGTACTGCCTATCATCCACAAACTGATGGGCAGAGCGAAAGGACGATACAAACGCTTGAAGACATGCTACGAGCATGTGTTATTGATTTCGGAAACAGTTGGGATCGACATCTACCGTTAGCAGAATTTTCCTACAACAACAGCTACCATTCAAGCATTGAGATGGCGCCGTTTGAAGCACTTTATGGTAGAAAGTGCAGGTCTCCGATTTGTTGGAGTGAAGTGGGGGATAGACAGATTACGGGTCCAGAGATTATACAAGAAACTACCGAGAAGATCATCCAAATTCAACAACGGTTGAAAACCGCCCAGAGTCGACAAAAGAGCTACGCTGACATTAAAAGAAAAGATATAGAATTTAAAATTGGAGAGATGGTCATGCTTAAAGTTGCACCTTGGAAAGGCGTTGTTCGATTTGGTAAACGAGGGAAATTAAATCCAAGGTATATTGGACCATTCAAGATTATTGATCGTGTCGGACCAGTAGCTTACCGACTAGAGTTACCTCAACAACTCGCGGCTGTACATAACACTTTCCACGTCTCGAATTTAAAGAAATGTTTTGCTAAAGAAGATCTCACTATTCCGTTAGATGAAATCCAAATCAACGAAAAACTTCAATTCATCGAAGAACCCGTCGAAATAATGGATCGTGAGGTTAAAAGACTTAAGCAAAACAAGATACCAATTGTTAAGGTTCGATGGAATGCTCGTAGAGGACCCGAGTTCACCTGGGAGCGTGAAGATCAGATGAAGAAGAAATACCCGCATCTATTTCCAGAAGATTCGTCAACACCTTCAACAGCTTAAAATTTCGGGACGAAATTTATTTAACGGGTAGGTACTGTAGTGACCCGAACTTTTCCATGTTTATATATATTAATTGAGATTGATATTTACATGATTAAATGTTTCCAACATGTTAAGCAATCAAACTTGTTAAGACTTGATTAATTGAAATATGTTTCATATAGACAATTGACCACCCAAGTTGACCGGTGATTCACGAACGTTAAAACTTGTAAAAACTATATGATGACATATATATGGATATATATATAGTTAACATGATACTATGATAAGTAAACATATCATTAAGTATATTAACAATGAACTACATATGTAAAAACAAGACTACTAACTTAATGATTTTTAAACGAGACATATATGTAACGATTATCGTTGTAAAGACATTTAATGTATATATATCATATTAAGAGATATTCATACATGATAATATCATGATAATATAATAATTTAAAATCTCATTTGATATTATAAACATTGGGTTAACAACATTTAACAAGATCGTTAACCTAAAGGTTTCAAAACAACACTTACATGTAACGACTAACGATGACTTAACGACTCAGTTAAAATGTATATACATGTAGTGTTTTAATATGTATTTATACACTTTTGAAAGACTTCAATACACTTATCAAAATACTTCTACTTAACAAAAATGCTTACAATTACATCCTCGTTCAGTTTCATCAACAATTCTACTCGTATGCACCCGTATTCGTACTCGTACAATACACAGCTTTTAGATGTATGTACTATTGGTATATACACTCCAATGATCAGCTCTTAGCAGCCCATGTGAGTCACCTAACACATGTGGGAACCATCATTTGGCAACTAGCATGAAATATCTCATAAAATTACAAAAATATGAGTAATCATTCATGACTTATTTACATGAAAACAAAATTACATATCCTTTATATCTAATCCATACACCAACGACCAAAAACACCTACAAACACTTTCATTCTTCAATTTTCTTCATCTAATTGATCTCTCTCAAGTTCTATCTTCAAGTTCTAAGTGTTCTTCATAAATTCCAAAAGTTATAGTTTCATAAAATCAAGAATACTTTCAAGTTTGCTAGCTCACTTCCAATCTTGTAAGGTGATCATCCAACCTCAAGAAATCTTTGTTTCTTACAGTAGGTTATCATTCTAATACAAGGTAATAATCATATTCAAACTTTGGTTCAATTTCTATAACTATAACAATCTTATTTCAAGTGATGATCTTACTTGAACTTGTTTTCGTGTCATGATTCTGCTTCAAGAACTTCGAGCCATCCAAGGATCCATTGAAGCTAGATCCATTTTTCTCTTTTCCAGTAGGTTTATCCAAGGAACTTAAGGCAGTAATGATGTTCATAACATCATTCAATTTATACATATAAAGCTATCTTATTCGAAGGTTTAAACTTGTATTCACTAGAACATAGTTTAGTTAATTCTAAACTTGTTCGCAAACAAAAGTTAATCCTTCTAACTTGACTTTTAAAATCAACTAAACACATGTTCTATATCTATATGATATGCTAACTTAATGATTTAAAACCTGGAAACACGAAAAACACCGTAAAACCGGATTTACGCCGTCGTAGTAACACCGCGGGCTGTTTTGGGTTAGTTAATTAAAAACTATGATAAACTTTGATTTTAAAGTTGTTATTCTGAGAAAATGATTTTTATTATGAACATGAAACTATATCCAAAAATTATGATTAAACTCAAAGTGGAAGTATGTTTTCTAAAATGGTCATCTAGACGTCGTTCTTTCGACTGAAATGACTACCTTTACAAAAATAACTTGTAACTTATTTTTCCGACTATAAACCTATACTTTTCTGTTTAGATTCATAAAATAGAGTTCAATATGAAACCATAGCAATTTGATTCACTCAAAACGGATTTAAAATGAAGAAGTTATGGGTAAAACAAGATTGGATAATTTTTCTCATTTTAGCTACGTGAAAATTGGTAACAAATCTATTCCAACCATAACTTAATCAACTTGTATTGTATATTATGTAATCTTGAGATACCATAGACACGTATACAATGTTTCGACCTATCATGTCGACACATCTATATATATTTCGGAACAACCATAGACACTCTATATGTGAATGTTGGAGTTAGCTATACAGGGTTGAGGTTGATTCCAAAATATATATAGTTTGAGTTGTGATCAATACTGAGATACGTATACACTGGGTCGTGGATTGATTCAAGATAATATTTATCGATTTATTTCTGCACATCTAACTGTGGACAACTAGTTGTAGGTTACTAACGAGGACAGCTGACTTAATAAACTTAAAAAATCAAAATATATTAAAAGTGTTGTAAATATATTTTGAACATACTTTGATATATATGTATATATTGTTATAGGTTCGTGAATTAACCAGTGGCCAAGTCTTACTTCCCGACGAAGTAAAAATCTGTTAAAGTGAGTTATAGTCCCACTTTTAAAATCTAATATTTTTGGGATGAGAATACATGCAGGTTTTATAAATGGTTTACAAAATAGACACAAGTACGTGAAACTACATTCTATGGTTGAATTATCAAAATCGAATATGCCCCTTTTTATTAAGTCTGGTAATCTAAGAATTAGGGAACAGACACCCTAATTGACGCGAATCCTAAAGATAGATCTATTGGGCCTAACAAACCCCATCCAAAGTACCGGATGCTTTAGTACTTCGAAATTTATATCATATCCGAAGGGTGTCCCGGAATGATGGGGATATTCTTATATATGCATCTTGTTAATGTCGGTTACCAGGTGTTCACCATATGAATGATTTTTATCTCTATGTATGGGATGTGTATTGAAATATGAACTCTTGTGGTCTATTATTATGATTTGATATATATAGGTTAAACCTATAACTCACCAACATTTTTGTTGACGTTTTAAGCATGTTTATTCTCAGGTGATTATTAAGAGCTTCCGCTGTCGCATACTTAAATAAGGACGAGATTTGGAGTCCATGCTTGTATGATATTGTGTAAAAACTGCATTCAAGAAACTTATTTTGTTGTAACATATTTGTATTGTAAACCATTATGTAATGGTCGTGTGTAAACAGGATATTTTAGATTATCATTATTTGATAATCTACGTAAAGCTTTTTAAAACCTTTATCTATGAAATAAAGGTTATGGTTTGTTTTAAAAATGAATGCAGTCTTTGAAAAACGTCTCATATAGAGGTCAAAACCTCGCAACGAAATCAATTAATATGGAACACTGAAATGTCCCGTTCTTATTGATTAAAAACGTTCCATATTAATTGATTTCGTTGCGAGGTTTTGACCTCTATATGAGACGTTTTTCAAAGACTGCATTCATTTTTAAAACAAACCATAACCTTTATTTCATAAATAAAGGTTTAAAAAGCTTTACGTAGATTATCAAATAATGATAATCTAAAATATCCTGTTTACACACGACCATTACATAATGGTTTACAATACAAATATGTTACATCGAAATCAGTTTCTTGAATGCAGTTTTTACACAATATCATACAAACATGGACTCCAAATCTTGTCCTTATTTTAGTATGCAACAGCGGAAGCTCTTAATATTCACCTGAGAATAAACATGCTTTAAACATCAACAAAAATGTTGGTGAGTTATAGGTTTAACCTATATATATCAAATCGTAACAATAGACCACAAGATTTCATATTTCAATACACATCCCATACATAGAGATAAAAATCATTCATATGGTGAACACCTGGTAACCGACAATAACAAGATGCATATATAAGAATATCCCCATCATTCCGGGACACCCTTCGGATATGATATAAATTTCGAAGTACTAAAGCATCCGGTACTTTGGATGGGGTTTGTTAGGCCCAATAGATCTATCTTTAGGATTCGCGTCAATTAGGGTGTCTGTTCCCTAATTCTTAGATTACCAGACTTAATAAAAAGGGGCATATTCGATTTCGTTAATTCAACCATAGAATGTAGTTTCACGTACTTGTGTCTATTTTGTAAATCATTTATAAAACCTGCATGTATTCTCATCCCAAAAATATTAGATTTTAAAAGTGGGACTATAACTCACTTTCAGAGATTTTTACTTCGCCGGGAAGTAAGACTTGGCCACTGGTTGATTCACGAACCTATAACAATATATACATATATATCAAAGTATGTTCAAAATATATTTACAACACTTTTAATATATTTTGATGTTTTAAGTTTATTAAGTCAGCTGTCCTCGTTAGTAACCTACAACTAGTTGTCCACAGTTAGATGTACAGAAAAATAAATCGATAAATATTATCTTGAATCAATCCACGACCCAGTGTATACGTATCTCAGTATTGATCACAACTCAAACTATATATATTTTGGAATCAACCTCAACCCTGTATAGCTAACTCCAACATTCACATATAGAGTGTCTATGGTTGTTCCGAAATATATATAGATGTGTCGACATGATAGGTCGAAACATTGTATACGTGTCTATGGTATCTCAAGATTACATAATATACAATACAAGTTGATTAAGTTATGGTTGGAATAGATTTGTTACCAATTTTCACGTAGCTAAAATGAGAAAAATTATCCAATCTTGTTTTACCCATAACTTCTTCATTTTAAATCCGTTTTGAGTGAATCAAATTGCTATGGTTTCATATTGAACTCTATTTTATGAATCTAAACAGAAAAAGTATAGGTTTATAGTCGAAAAAATAAGTTACAAGTCGTTTTTGTAAAGGTAGTCATTTCAGTCGAAAGAACGACGTCTAGATGACCATTTTAGAAAACATACTTTCACTTTGAGTTTAACCATAATTTTTGGATATAGTTTCATGTTCATAATAAAAATCATTTTCTCAGAATAACAACTTTTAAATCAAAGTTTATCATAGTTTTTAATTAACTAACCCAAAACAGCCCGCGGTGTTACTACGACGGCGTAAATCCGGTTTTACGGTGTTTTCGTGTTTCCAGGTTTTAAATCATTAAGTTAGCATATCATATAGATATAGAACATGTGTTTAGTTGATTTTAAAAGTCAAGTTAGAAGGATTAACTTTTGTTTGCGAACAAGTTTAGAATTAACTAAACTATGTTCTAGTGATTACAAGTTTAAACCTTCGAATAAGATAGCTTTATATGTATGAATCGAATGATGTTATGAACATCATTACTACCTTAATTTCCTTGGATAAACCTACTGGAAAAGAGAAAAATGGATCTAGCTTCAATGGATCCTTGGATGGCTCGAAGTTCTTGAAGCAGAATCATGACACGAAAACAAGTTCAAGTAAGATCATCACTTGAAATAAGATTGTTATAGTTATAGAAATTGAACCAAAGTTTGAATATGATTATTACCTTGTATTAGAATGATAACCTACTGTAAGAAACAAAGATTTCTTGAGGTTGGATGATCACCTTACAAGATTGGAAGTGAGCTAGCAAACTTGAAAGTATTCTTGATTTTATGAAACTAGAACTTTTGGAATTTATGAAGAACACTTAGAACTTGAAGATAGAACTTGAGAGAGATCAATTAGATGAAGAAAATTGAAGAATAAAAGTGTTTGTAGGTGTTTTTGGTCGTTGGTGTATGGATTAGATATAAAGGATATGTAATTTTGTTTTCATGTAAATAAGTCATGAATGATTACTCATATTTTTGTAATTTTATGAGATATTTCATGCTAGTTGCCAAATGATGGTTCCCACATGTGTTAGGTGACTCACATGGGCTGCTAAGAGCTGATCATTGGAGTGTATATACCAATAGTACATACATCTAAAAGCTGTGTATTGTACGAGTACGAATACGGGTGCATACGAGTAGAATTGTTGATGAAACTGAACGAGGATGTAATTGTAAGCATTTTTGTTAAGTAGAAGTATTTTGATAAGTGTATTGAAGTCTTTCAAAAGTGTATAAATACATATTAAAACACTACATGTATATACATTTTAACTGAGTCGTTAAGTCATCGTTAGTCGTTACATGTAAATGTTGTTTTGAAACCTTTAGGTTAACGATCTTGTTAAATGTTGTTAACCCAATGTTTATAATATCAAAAGAGATTTTAAATTATTATATTATCATGATATTATGATGTACGAATATCTCTTAATATGATATATATACATTAAATGTCGTTACAACGATAATCGTTACACATATGTCTCGTTTCAAAATCATTAAGTTAGTAGTCTTGTTTTTACATATGTAGTTCATTGTTAATATACTTAATGATATGTTTAATTATCATAATATAATTTTAACTATATATATAACCATATATATGTCATCATATAGTTTTTACAAGTTTTAACGTTCGTGAATCACCGGTCAACTTGGGTGGTCAATTGTCTATATGAAACCTATTTCAATTAATCAAGTCTTAACAAGTTTGATTGCTTAACATGTTGGAAACATTTAATCATGTAAATATCAATCTCAATTAATATATATAAACATGGAAAAGTTCGGGTCACTACAGTACCTACCCGTTAAATAAATTTCGTCCCGAAATTTTAAGCTGTTGAAGGTGTTGACGAATCTTCTGGAAATAGATGCGGGTATTTCTTCTTCATCTGATCTTCACGCTCCCAGGTGAACTCGGGTCCTCTACGAGCATTCCATCGAACCTTAACAATTGGTATCTTGTTTTGCTTAAGTCTTTTAACCTCACGATCCATTATTTCGACGGGTTCTTCGATGAATTGAAGTTTTTCGTTGATTTGGATTTCATCTAACGGAATAGTGAGATCTTCTTTAGCAAAACATTTCTTTAAATTCGAGACGTGGAAAGTGTTATGTACAGCCGCGAGTTGTTGAGGTAACTCTAGTCGGTAAGCTACTGGTCCGACACGATCAATAATCTTGAATGGTCCAATATACCTTGGATTTAATTTCCCTCGTTTACCAAATCGAACAACGCCTTTCCAAGGTGCAACTTTAAGCATGACCATCTCTCCAATTTCAAATTCTATATCTTTTCTTTTAATGTCAGCGTAGCTCTTTTGTCGACTTTGGGCGGTTTTCAACCGTTGTTGAATTTGGATGATCTTCTCGGTAGTTTCTTGTATAATCTCCGGACCCGTAATCTGTCTATCCCCCACTTCACTCCAACAAATCGGAGACCTGCACTTTCTACCATAAAGTGCTTCAAATGGCGCCATCTCAATACTTGAATGGTAGCTGTTGTTGTAGGAAAATTCTGCTAACGGTAGATGTCGATCCCAACTGTTTCCGAAATCAATAACACATGCTCGTAGCATGTCTTCAAGCGTTTGTATCGTCCTTTCGCTCTGCCCATCAGTTTGTGGATGATAGGCAGTACTCATGTCTAGACGAGTTCCTAATGCTTGCTGTAATGTCTGCCAGAATCTTGAAATAAATCTGCCATCCCTATCAGAGATAATAGAGATTGGTATTCCATGTCTGGAGACGACTTCCTTCAAATACAGTCGTGCTAACTTCTCCATCTTGTCATCTTCTCTTATTGGTAGGAAGTGTGCTGATTTGGTGAGACGATCAACTATTACCCAAATAGTATCAAAACCACTTGCAGTCCTTGGCAATTTAGTGATGAAATCCATGGTAATATTTTCCCATTTCCATTCCGGGATTTCGGGTTGTTGAAGTAGACCTGATGGTTTCTGATGCTCAGCTTTGACCTTAGAACACGTCAAACATTCTCCTACGTATTTAGCAACATCGGCTTTCATACCCGGCCACCAAAAATGTTTCTTGAGATCCTTGTACATCTTCCCCGTTCCAGGATGTATTGAGTATCTGGTTTTATGAGCTTCTCTAAGTACCATTTCTCTCATATCTCCAAATTTTGGTACCCAAATCCTTTCAGCCCTATACCGGGTTCCGTCTTCCCGAATATTAAGATGCTTCTCCGATCCTTTGGGTATTTCATCCTTTAAATTTCCCTCTTTTAAAACTCCTTGTTGCGCCTCCTTTATTTGAGTAGTAATGTTATTATGAATCATTATATTCATAGATTTTACTCGAATGGGTTCTCTATCCTTCCTGCTCAAGGCATCGGCTACCACATTTGCCTTCCCCGGGTGGTAACGAATCTCAAAATCGTAATCATTCAATAATTCAATCCACCTACGCTGCCTCATATTCAGTTGTTTCTGATTAAATATGTGTTGAAGACTTTTGTGGTCGGTATATATAATACTTTTGACCCCATATAAGTAGTGCCTCCAAGTCTTTAATGCAAAAACAACCGCGCCTAATTCCAAATCATGCGTCGTATAATTTTGTTCGTGAATCTTCAATTGTCTAGACGCATAAGCAATCACCTTCGTTCGTTGCATTAATACACAACCGAGACCTTGCTTTGATGCGTCACAATAAATCACAAAATCATCATTCCCTTCAGGCAATGACAATATAGGTGCCGTAGTTAGCTTTTTCTTCAATAACTGAAACGCTTTCTCTTGTTCATCATTCCATTCAAATTTCTTCCCTTTATTCGTTAATGCAGTCAAGGGTTTTGCTATTCTGGAAAAGTCTTGGATGAACCTTCTGTAGTAACCAGCTAGTCCTAAAAACTGGCGTACGTGTTTCGGAGTTTTCGGGGTTTCCCACTTTTCAACAGTTTCTATCTTTGCTGGATCCACCTTAATACCTTCTTTGTTCACTATGTGACCGAGGAATTGAACTTCTTCCAACCAAAATGCACACTTTGAAAACTTAGCGTACAATTCTTCCTTCCTCAATACTTCTAACACCTTTCTCAAATGTTCACCGTGTTCTTGGTCATTCTTTGAGTAAATAAGTATGTCATCAATGAAAACAATGACAAACTTGTCAAGGTATGGTCCACACACTCGGTTCATAAGGTCCATGAACACAGCTGGTGCATTAGTTAAACCAAACGGCATGACCATAAACTCGTAATGACCGTAACGTGTTCTGAAAGCAGTCTTTGGAATATCATCTTCTTTCACCCTCATTTGATGATACCCGGAACGTAAGTCAATCTTTGAATAAACAGACGAGCCTTGTAGTTGATCAAATAAGTCGTCGATTCTCGGTAGTGGGTAGCGGTTCTTGATGGTAAGTTTGTTCAACTCTCGGTAGTCGATACACAACCTGAATGTACCATCTTTCTTCTTGACAAACAAAACAGGAGCTCCCCACGGTGATGTGCTTGGTTGAATGAAACCACGCTCTAAAAGTTCTTGTAATTGGCTTTGCAGTTCTTTCATCTCGCTGGGTGCGAGTCTGTAAGGAGCACGAGCTATTGGTGCAGCTCCTGGTACAAGATCTATTTGAAATTCAACGGATCGATGTGGGGGTAATCCGGGTAATTCTTTTGGAAATACATCGGGAAATTCTTTTGCAATGGGAACATCATTGATGCTCTTTTCTTCAGTTTGTACTTTCTCGATGTGTGCTAGAACAGCATAGCAACCTTTTCTTATTAGTTTTTGTGCCTTCAAATTACTAATAAGATGTAGCTTCGTGTTGCCCTTTTCTCCGTACACCATTAAGGGTTTTCCTTTTTCTCGTATAATGCGAATTGCATTTTTGTAACAAACGATCTCCGCTTTCACTTCTTTCAACCAGTCCATACCGATTATCACATCAAAACTCCCTAACTCTACTGGTATCAAATCAATCTTAAATGTTTCGCTAACCAGTTTAATTTCTCGATTCCGACATATATTATCTGCTGAAATTAATTTACCATTTGCTAATTCGAGTAAAAATTTACTATCCAAAGGCGTCAATGGACAACTTAATTTAGCACAAAAATCTCTACTCATATAGCTTCTATCCGCACCCGAATCAAATAAAACGTAAGCAGATTTATTGTCAATAAGAAACGTACCCGTAACAAGCTCCGGGTCTTCCTGTGCCTCTACCGCATTAATATTGAAAACTCTTCCACGGCCTTGTCCATTCGTGTTCTCCTGGTTCGGGCAATTTCTAATAATGTGGCCTGGTTTTCCACATTTATAACAAACTACATTGGCATAACTTGCTCCGACACTACTTGCTCCGCCATTACTCGTTCCGACACCATTTGTTCCTTTCGTTCTATTAACCCCTGGTCCGTAGACCTCACACTTCGCCGCGCTATGACCATTTCTTTTACACTTGTTGCAAAATTTGGTGCAGAACCCCGAGTGATTCTTTTCACACCTTTGGCATAGTTGCTTCTGATTGTTGTTGTTGTTGCGGTTATTATTGTTGTTGGGATGACTGTTGTAGTTGCTGTGGTTGTTGTTGTTGTTGTTGTTGTTGGGCCGTTTGTTGTAGTTGCGATTGATGTTGCGATTGTTGGGATAATTGTTGCGATTATTGTTGTAATTGCTGTTGTTGTTGTATTGGTGATTCTTATCACCGTTTTCCTCCCACTTTCTTTTGACTTGCTTCACATTGGCCTCTTCAGCAGTCTGTTCTTTAATTCTTTCTTCAATCTGGTTCACTAGTTTGTGAGCCATTCTACATGCCTGTTGTATGGAGGCGGGCTCGTGTGAACTTATATCTTCTTGGATTCTTTCCGGTAATCCTTTCACAAACGCGTCGATCTTCTCTTCCTCATCTTCGAATGCTCCCGGACACAATAGGCACAATTCTGTGAATCGTCTTTCGTACGTGGTAATATCAAATCCTTGGGTTCGTAACCCTCTAAGTTCTGTCTTGAGCTTATTGACCTCGGTTCTGGGACGGTACTTCTCGTTCATCAAGTGCTTGAATGCTGACCACGGTAGTGCGTACGCATCATCTTGTCCCACTTGCTCTAGATAGGTATTCCACCATGTTAACGCAGAACCTGTGAAGGTATGCGTAGCGTACTTCACTTTGTCCTCTTCAGTACACTTACTTATGGCAAACACCGATTCAACCTTCTCGGTCCACCGTTTCAATCCGATCGGTCCTTCGGTTCCATCAAATTCCAAAGGTTTGCAGGCAGTGAATTCTTTGTAGGTGCATCCTACACGATTTCCTGTACTGCTAGATCCAAGGTTATTGTTGGTATGTAGCGCAGCCTGTACTGCGGCTATGTTTGAAGCTAGAAAAGTACGGAATTCCTCTTCATTCATATTCACGGTGTGTCGAGTAGTCGGTGCCATTTCCTTCAAAATAGTTAAATGGAACAAGTTAATCATACAGAATATTAAGAGTAGTTAATAGTATTTCGTAGCATAATATGAACTCATTTATAAAAGCTTTTTCTTCATATTAGCGTTTTATAAGTTTAAATTCGGGTAGTACCTACCCGTTAAGTTCATACTTAGTAGCTAATATACAATTCAACTACTACAATTCTATATGAAAAACTGATTATAATAATATTTCGCGTTCAAACTTTTATACAATATTTTACAAACTTACAATACCGCTTATTTTACATAAAGCATGAAATATAGCACACAATAACTTTGATACAAGATAGTTGTGAAGACAATTCTAGCTAGTACACAAGTCGTTCAGCAAAGGCAATAAAGACACGTAATTCATACGTCCAGAAACAAGTCATGCATTCTGGTTTTACTAGGACTACTTCCCATCCTTGGTCTTGTGCAACATAACCGTTATGGCCGTTGATAAGACAGCGTGTTGTAACGTCATCAAAGGGACGAGGGTTACGTAATGTCCAACAGTCCCGTAATAATCTAAAAACCTCATTTCTTACCCCAATTACCGACTCCGTCACTTGTGGAAACGTTTTGTTTAATAGTTGTAGCCCGATGTTCTTGTTCTCACTTTGGTGAGAAGCGAACAGTACTAATCCGTAAGCATAACATGCTTCTTTATGTTGCATGTTAGCCGCTTTTTCTAAATCACGAAGTCCAATATTCGGATATATTGAGTCAAAATAATTTCTTAACCCGTTGCGTAAAATAGCATTTGGGTTCCCCGCAATATATGCGTCAAAGTAAACACATCGTAACTTATGGGTTTCCCAATGTGATATCCCCCATCTTTCAAACGAAAGTCTCTTATAAACCAAGACATTCTTGGAACGTTCTTCGAATGTCTTACAAACTGATCTCGCCTTAAATAGTTGTGCCGAAGAATTCTGGCCGACTCTAGACAAGATTTCATCAATCATGTCTCCGGGTAGGTCTCTTAAAATATTGGGTTGTCTATCCATTTTGTGTTTTTAAACTGTAAAATAGACAAGAGTTAGATTCATAAAAAAAATACTTATTAATACAAGCAATTTTTACATATATCATAAAGCATAAGAACACTATATTACATATATTACACCACACGAATACAACTATCTTATTCCGACTCGCTCGTTTCTTCTTCTTCGGTTTTGGTTCGTTTTGCCAAGTTTCTAGGGATATATGATGTTCCCCTAATACGAGCCGTCGTTGTCCACATTGGTTTAGAAAAACCTGGTGGTTTAGAGGTTCCCGGGTCATTGTTACAACTTAAGGACTTCGGGGGTTGACGATACATATAAAGTTCATCGGGGTTGGAATTAGATTTCTCTATTTTTATGCCCTTTCCCTTATTATTTTCTTTTGCCTTTTTAAATTCAGTTGGGGTAATTTCTATAACATCATCGGAATTTTCGTCGGAATCCGATTCATCGGAGAATTGGTAATCCTCCCAATATTTTGCTTCCTTGGCGGAAACACCATTGACCATAATTAACTTTGGTCGGTTGGTTGAGGATTTTCTTTTACTTAACCGTTTTATTATTTCCCCCACCGGTTCTATTTCTTCATCCGGTTCCGATTCTTCTTCCGGTTCCGATTCTTCTTCCGGTTCCGACTCTTCTTCCGGTTCCTCTTCGGGAACTTGTGAATCAGTCCACAAATCATTCCAATTTACATTTGACTCTTCATTATTATTAGGTGAGTCAATGGGACTTGTTCTAGAGGTAGACATCTATCACATAATATCAAACACGTTAAGAGATTAATATATCACATAATATTCATATGTTAAAAATATATAGTTTCCAACAAAAATGTTAAGCAATCATTTTTAAAGAAAACACGGTCGAAGTCCAGACTCACTAATGCATCCTAACAAACTCGATAAGACACACTAATGCAAATTTTCTGGTTCTCTAAGACCAACGCTCGGATACCAACATTATAAATATATTATTAATTTGATATCATATTTTAATAGTTGGTAACCTAATTTTAAATTACTAATCTTCAATTTTCTGGTTCTCTAAAGATGTGTTTGTAAACCATAAGATTTAGTATAAAGTGAACATTTGAGAAAGGTGTTAGAAGTATTGAGGAAGGAAGAATTGTACGCTAAGTTTTCAAAGTGTGCATTTTGGTTGGAAGAAGTTCAATTCCTCGGTCACATAGTGAACAAAGAAGGTATTAAGGTGGATCCGGCAAAGATAGAAACTGTTGAAAAGTGGGAAACCCCGAAAACTCCGAAACACATACGCCAGTTTTTAGGACTAGCTGGTTACTACAGAAGGTTCATCCAAGACTTTTCCAGAATAGCAAAACCCTTGACTGCATTAACGCATAAAGGGAAGAAATTTGAATGGAATGATGAACAAGAGAAAGCGTTTCAGTTATTGAAGAAAAAGCTAACTACGGCACCTATATTGTCATTGCCTGAAGGGAATGATGATTTTGTGATTTATTGTGATGCATCAAAGCAAGGTCTCGGTTGTGTATTAATGCAACGAACGAAGGTGATTGCTTATGCGTCTAGACAATTGAAGATTCACGAACAAAATTATACGACGCATGATTTGGAATTAGGCGCGGTTGTTTTTGCATTAAAGACTTGGAGGCACTACTTATATGGGGTCAAAAGTATTATATATACCGACCACAAAAGTCTTCAACACATATTTAATCAGAAACAACTGAATATGAGGCAGCGTAGGTGGATTGAATTATTGAATGATTACGACTTTGAGATTCGTTACCACCCGGGGAAGGCAAATGTGGTAGCCGATGCCTTGAGCAGGAAGGACAGAGAACCCATTCGAGTAAAATCTATGAATATAATGATTCATAATAACATTACTACTCAAATAAAGGAGGCGCAACAAGGAGTTTTAAAAGAGGGAAATTTAAAGGATGAAATACCCAAAGGATCGGAGAAGCATCTTAATATTTGGGAAGACGGAACCCGGTATAGGGCTGAAAGGATTTGGGTACCAAAATTTGGAGATATGAGAGAAATGGTACTTAGAGAAGCTCATAAAACCAGATACTCAATACATCCTGGAACGGGGAAGATGTACAAGGATCTCAAGAAACATTTTTGGTGGCCGGGTATGAAAACCGATGTTGCTAAATACGTAGGAGAATGTTTGACGTGTTCTAAGGTCAAAGCTGAGCATCAGAAACCATCAGGTCTACTTCAACAACCCGAAATCCCGGAATGGAAATGGGAAAACATTACCATGGATTTCATCACTAAATTGCCAAGGACTGCAAGTGGTTTTGATACTATTTGGGTAATAGTTGACCGTCTCACCAAATCAGCACACTTTTTGCCAATAAGAGAAGATGACAAGATGGAGAAGTTAGCACGACTGTATTTGAAGGAAGTCATCTCCAGACATGGAATACCAATCTCTATTATCTCTGATAGGGATGGCAGATTTATTTCAAGATTCTGGCAGACATTACAGCAAGCATTAGGAACTCGTCTAGACATGAGTACTGCCTATCATCCACAAACTGATGGGCAGAGCGAAAGGACGATACAAACGCTTGAAGACATGCTACGAGCATGTGTTATTGATTTCGGAAACAGTTGGGATCGACATCTACCGTTAGCAGAATTTTCCTACAACAACAGCTACCATTCAAGCATTGAGATGGCGCCGTTTGAAGCACTTTATGGTAGAAAGTGCAGGTCTCCGATTTGTTGGAGTGAAGTGGGGGATAGACAGATTACGGGTCCAGAGATTATACAAGAAACTACCGAGAAGATCATCCAAATTCAACAACGGTTGAAAACCGCCCAGAGTCGACAAAAGAGCTACGCTGACATTAAAAGAAAAGATATAGAATTTAAAATTGGAGAGATGGTCATGCTTAAAGTTGCACCTTGGAAAGGCGTTGTTCGATTTGGTAAACGAGGGAAATTAAATCCAAGGTATATTGGACCATTCAAGATTATTGATCGTGTCGGACCAGTAGCTTACCGACTAGAGTTACCTCAACAACTCGCGGCTGTACATAACACTTTCCACGTCTCGAATTTAAAGAAATGTTTTGCTAAAGAAGATCTCACTATTCCGTTAGATGAAATCCAAATCAACGAAAAACTTCAATTCATCGAAGAACCCGTCGAAATAATGGATCGTGAGGTTAAAAGACTTAAGCAAAACAAGATACCAATTGTTAAGGTTCGATGGAATGCTCGTAGAGGACCCGAGTTCACCTGGGAGCGTGAAGATCAGATGAAGAAGAAATACCCGCATCTATTTCCAGAAGATTCGTCAACACCTTCAACAGCTTAAAATTTCGGGACGAAATTTATTTAACGGGTAGGTACTGTAGTGACCCGAACTTTTCCATGTTTATATATATTAATTGAGATTGATATTTACATGATTAAATGTTTCCAACATGTTAAGCAATCAAACTTGTTAAGACTTGATTAATTGAAATATGTTTCATATAGACAATTGACCACCCAAGTTGACCGGTGATTCACGAACGTTAAAACTTGTAAAAACTATATGATGACATATATATGGATATATATATAGTTAACATGATACTATGATAAGTAAACATATCATTAAGTATATTAACAATGAACTACATATGTAAAAACAAGACTACTAACTTAATGATTTTTAAACGAGACATATATGTAACGATTATCGTTGTAAAGACATTTAATGTATATATATCATATTAAGAGATATTCATACATGATAATATCATGATAATATAATAATTTAAAATCTCATTTGATATTATAAACATTGGGTTAACAACATTTAACAAGATCGTTAACCTAAAGGTTTCAAAACAACACTTACATGTAACGACTAACGATGACTTAACGACTCAGTTAAAATGTATATACATGTAGTGTTTTAATATGTATTTATACACTTTTGAAAGACTTCAATACACTTATCAAAATACTTCTACTTAACAAAAATGCTTACAATTACATCCTCGTTCAGTTTCATCAACAATTCTACTCGTATGCACCCGTATTCGTACTCGTACAATACACAGCTTTTAGATGTATGTACTATTGGTATATACACTCCAATGATCAGCTCTTAGCAGCCCATGTGAGTCACCTAACACATGTGGGAACCATCATTTGGCAACTAGCATGAAATATCTCATAAAATTACAAAAATATGAGTAATCATTCATGACTTATTTACATGAAAACAAAATTACATATCCTTTATATCTAATCCATACACCAACGACCAAAAACACCTACAAACACTTTCATTCTTCAATTTTCTTCATCTAATTGATCTCTCTCAAGTTCTATCTTCAAGTTCTAAGTGTTCTTCATAAATTCCAAAAGTTATAGTTTCATAAAATCAAGAATACTTTCAAGTTTGCTAGCTCACTTCCAATCTTGTAAGGTGATCATCCAACCTCAAGAAATCTTTGTTTCTTACAGTAGGTTATCATTCTAATACAAGGTAATAATCATATTCAAACTTTGGTTCAATTTCTATAACTATAACAATCTTATTTCAAGTGATGATCTTACTTGAACTTGTTTTCGTGTCATGATTCTGCTTCAAGAACTTCGAGCCATCCAAGGATCCATTGAAGCTAGATCCATTTTTCTCTTTTCCAGTAGGTTTATCCAAGGAACTTAAGGCAGTAATGATGTTCATAACATCATTCAATTTATACATATAAAGCTATCTTATTCGAAGGTTTAAACTTGTATTCACTAGAACATAGTTTAGTTAATTCTAAACTTGTTCGCAAACAAAAGTTAATCCTTCTAACTTGACTTTTAAAATCAACTAAACACATGTTCTATATCTATATGATATGCTAACTTAATGATTTAAAACCTGGAAACACGAAAACACCGTAAAACCGGATTTACGCCGTCGTAGTAACACCGCGGGCTGTTTTGGGTTAGTTAATTAAAAACTATGATAAACTTTGATTTAAAAGTTGTTATTCTGAGAAAATGATTTTTATTATGAACATGAAACTATATCCAAAAATTATGGTTAAACTCAAAGTGAAAGTATGTTTTCTAAAATGGTCATCTAGACGTCGTTCTTTCGACTGAAATGACTACCTTTACAAAAACGACTTGTAACTTATTTTTTCGACTATAAACCTATACTTTTTCTGTTTAGATTCATAAAATAGAGTTCAATATGAAACCATAGCAATTTGATTCACTCAAAACGGATTTAAAATGAAGAAGTTATGGGTAAAACAAGATTGGATAATTTTTCTCATTTTAGCTACGTGAAAATTGGTAACAAATCTATTCCAACCATAACTTAATCAACTTGTATTGTATATTATGTAATCTTGAGATACCATAGACACGTATACAATGTTTCGACCTATCATGTCGACACATCTATATATATTTCGGAACAACCATAGACACTCTATATGTGAATGTTGGAGTTAGCTATACAGGGTTGAGGTTGATTCCAAAATATATATAGTTTGAGTTGTGATCAATACTGAGATACGTATACACTGGGTCGTGGATTGATTCAAGATAATATTTATCGATTTATTTTTCTGTACATCTAACTGTGGACAACTAGTTGTAGGTTACTAACGAGGACAGCTGACTTAATAAACTTAAAACATCAAAATATATTAAAAGTGTTGTAAATATATTTTGAACATACTTTGATATATATGTATATATTGTTATAGGTTCGTGAATCAACCAGTGGCCAAGTCTTACTTCCCGGCGAAGTAAAAATCTCTGAAAGTGAGTTATAGTCCCACTTTTAAAATCTAATATTTTTGGGATGAGAATACATGCAGGTTTTATAAATGATTTACAAAATAGACACAAGTACGTGAAACTACATTCTATAGTTGAATTAACGAAATCGAATATGCCCCTTTTTATTAAGTCTGGTAATCTAAGAATTAGGGAACAGACACCCTAATTGACGCGAATCCTAAAGATAGATCTATTGGGCCTAACAAACCCCATCCAAAGTACCGGATGCTTTAGTACTTCGAAATTTATATCATATCCGAAGGGTGTCCCGGAATGATGGGGATATTCTTATATATGCATCTTGTTATTGTCGGTTACCAGGTGTTCACCATATGAATGATTTTTATCTCTATGTATGGGATGTGTATTGAAATATGAAATCTTGTGGTCTATTGTTACGATTTGATATATATAGGTTAAACCTATAACTCACCAACATTTTTGTTGATGTTTAAAGCATGTTTATTCTCAGGTGAATATTAAGAGCTTCCGCTGTCGCATACTTAAATAAGGACGAGATTTGGAGTCCATGCTTGTATGATATTGTGTAAAAACTGCATTCAAGAAACTTATTTTGTTGTAACATATTTGTATTGTAAACCATTATGTAATGGTCGTGTGTAAACAGGATATTTTAGATTATCATTATTTGATAATCTACGTAAAGCTTTTTAAAACCTTTATCTATGAAATAAAGGTTATGGTTTGTTTTAAAAATGAATGCAGTCTTTGAAAAACGTCTCATATAGAGGTCAAAACCTCGCAACGAAATCAATTAATATGGAACGTTTTTAATCAATAAGAACGGGACATTTCAGTAACTGAAATGTCCCGTTCTTATTGATTAAAAACGTTCCATATTAATTGATTTCGTTGCGAGGTTTTGACCTCTATATGAGACGTTTTTCAAAGACTGCATTCATTTTTAAAACAAACCATAACCTTTATTTCATAAATAAAGGTTTAAAAAGCTTTACGTAGATTATCAAATAATGATAATCTAAAATATCCTGTTTACACACGACCATTACATAATGGTTTACAATACAAATATGTTACATCGAAATCAGTTTCTTGAATGCAGTTTTTACACAATATCATACAAACATGGACTCCAAATCTTGTCCTTATTTTAGTATGCAACAGCGGAAGCTCTTAATATTCACCTGAGAATAAACATGCTTTAAACATCAACAAAAATGTTGGTGAGTTATAGGTTTAACCTATATATATCAAATCGTAACAATAGACCACAAGATTTCATATTTCAATACACATCCCATACATAGAGATAAAAATCATTCATATGGTGAACACCTGGTAACCGACAATAACAAGATGCATATATAAGAATATCCCCATCATTCCGGGACACCCTTCGGATATGATATAAATTTCGAAGTACTAAAGCATCCGGTACTTTGGATGGGGTTTGTTAGGCCCAATAGATCTATCTTTAGGATTCGCGTCAATTAGGGTGTCTGTTCCCTAATTCTTAGATTACCAGACTTAATAAAAAGGGGCATATTCGATTTCGTTAATTCAACCATAGAATGTAGTTTCACGTACTTGTGTCTATTTTGTAAATCATTTATAAAACCTGCATGTATTCTCATCCCAAAAATATTAGATTTTAAAAGTGGGACTATAACTCACTTTCAGAGATTTTTACTTCGCCGGGAAGTAAGACTTGGCCACTGGTTGATTCACGAACCTATAACAATATATACATATATATCAAAGTATGTTCAAAATATATTTACAACACTTTTAATATATTTTGATGTTTTAAGTTTATTAAGTCAGCTGTCCTCGTTAGTAACCTACAACTAGTTGTCCACAGTTAGATGTACAGAAAAATAAATCGATAAATATTATCTTGAATCAATCCACGACCCAGTGTATACGTATCTCAGTATTGATCACAACTCAAACTATATATATTTTGGAATCAACCTCAACCCTGTATAGCTAACTCCAACATTCACATATAGAGTGTCTATGGTTGTTCCGAAATATATATAGATGTGTCGACATGATAGGTCGAAACATTGTATACGTGTCTATGGTATCTCAAGATTACATAATATACAATACAAGTTGATTAAGTTATGGTTGGAATAGATTTGTTACCAATTTTCACGTAGCTAAAATGAGAAAAATTATCCAATCTTGTTTTACCCATAACTTCTTCATTTTAAATCCGTTTTGAGTGAATCAAATTGCTATGGTTTCATATTGAACTCTATTTTATGAATCTAAACAGAAAAAGTATAGGTTTATAGTCGAAAAAATAAGTTACAAGTCGTTTTTGTAAAGGTAGTCATTTCAGTCGAAAGAACGACGTCTAGATGACCATTTTAGAAAACATACTTTCACTTTGAGTTTAACCATAATTTTTGGATATAGTTTCATGTTCATAATAAAAATCATTTTCTCAGAATAACAACTTTTAAATCAAAGTTTATCATAGTTTTTAATTAACTAACCCAAAACAGCCCGCGGTGTTACTACGACGGCGTAAATCCGGTTTTACGGTGTTTTCGTGTTTCCAGGTTTTAAATCATTAAGTTAGCATATCATATAGATATAGAACATGTGTTTAGTTGATTTTAAAAGTCAAGTTAGAAGGATTAACTTTTGTTTGCGAACAAGTTTAGAATTAACTAAACTATGTTCTAGTGATTACAAGTTTAAACCTTCGAATAAGATAGCTTTATATGTATGAATCGAATGATGTTATGAACATCATTACTACCTTAATTTCCTTGGATAAACCTACTGGAAAAGAGAAAAATGGATCTAGCTTCAATGGATCCTTGGATGGCTCGAAGTTCTTGAAGCAGAATCATGACACGAAAACAAGTTCAAGTAAGATCATCACTTGAAATAAGATTGTTATAGTTATAGAAATTGAACCAAAGTTTGAATATGATTATTACCTTGTATTAGAATGATAACCTACTGTAAGAAACAAAGATTTCTTGAGGTTGGATGATCACCTTACAAGATTGGAAGTGAGCTAGCAAACTTGAAAGTATTCTTGATTTTATGAAACTAGAACTTTTGGAATTTATGAAGAACACTTAGAACTTGAAGATAGAACTTGAGAGAGATCAATTAGATGAAGAAAATTGAAGAATAAAAGTGTTTGTAGGTGTTTTTGGTCGTTGGTGTATGGATTAGATATAAAGGATATGTAATTTTGTTTTCATGTAAATAAGTCATGAATGATTACTCATATTTTTGTAATTTTATGAGATATTTCATGCTAGTTGCCAAATGATGGTTCCCACATGTGTTAGGTGACTCACATGGGCTGCTAAGAGCTGATCATTGGAGTGTATATACCAATAGTACATACATCTAAAAGCTGTGTATTGTACGAGTACGAATACGGGTGCATACGAGTAGAATTGTTGATGAAACTGAACGAGGATGTAATTGTAAGCATTTTTGTTAAGTAGAAGTATTTTGATAAGTGTATTGAAGTCTTTCAAAAGTGTATAAATACATATTAAAACACTACATGTATATACATTTTAACTGAGTCGTTAAGCCATCGTTAGTCGTTACATGTAAATGTTGTTTTGAAACCTTTAGGTTAACGATCTTGTTAAATGTTGTTAACCCAATGTTTATAATATCAAAAGAGATTTTAAATTATTATATTATCATGATATTATGATGTACGAATATCTCTTAATATGATATATATACATTAAATGTCGTTACAACGATAATCGTTACACATATGTCTCGTTTCAAAATCATTAAGTTAGTAGTCTTGTTTTTACATATGTAGTTCATTGTTAATATACTTAATGATATGTTTAATTATCATAATATAATTTTAACTATATATATAACCATATATATGTCATCATATAGTTTTTACAAGTTTTAACGTTCGTGAATCACCGGTCAACTTGGGTGGTCAATTGTCTATATGAAACCTATTTCAATTAATCAAGTCTTAACAAGTTTGATTGCTTAACATGTTGGAAACATTTAATCATGTAAATATCAATCTCAATTAATATATATAAACATGGAAAAGTTCGGGTCACTACAGTACCTACCCGTTAAATAAATTTCGTCCCGAAATTTTAAGCTGTTGAAGGTGTTGACGAATCTTCTGGAAATAGATGCGGGTATTTCTTCTTCATCTGATCTTCACGCTCCCAGGTGAACTCGGGTCCTCTACGAGCATTCCATCGAACCTTAACAATTGGTATCTTGTTTTGCTTAAGTCTTTTAACCTCACGATCCATTATTTCGACGGGTTCTTCGATGAATTGAAGTTTTTCGTTGATTTGGATTTCATCTAACGGAATAGTGAGATCTTCTTTAGCAAAACATTTCTTTAAATTCGAGACGTGGAAAGTGTTATGTACAGCCGCGAGTTGTTGAGGTAACTCTAGTCGGTAAGCTACTGGTCCGACACGATCAATAATCTTGAATGGTCCAATATACCTTGGATTTAATTTCCCTCGTTTACCAAATCGAACAACGCCTTTCCAAGGTGCAACTTTAAGCATGACCATCTCTCCAATTTCAAATTCTATATCTTTTCTTTTAATGTCAGCGTAGCTCTTTTGTCGACTTTGGGCGGTTTTCAACCGTTGTTGAATTTGGATGATCTTCTCGGTAGTTTCTTGTATAATCTCCGGACCCGTAATCTGTCTATCCCCCACTTCACTCCAACAAATCGGAGACCTGCACTTTCTACCATAAAGTGCTTCAAATGGCGCCATCTCAATACTTGAATGGTAGCTGTTGTTGTAGGAAAATTCTGCTAACGGTAGATGTCGATCCCAACTGTTTCCGAAATCAATAACACATGCTCGTAGCATGTCTTCAAGCGTTTGTATCGTCCTTTCGCTCTGCCCATCAGTTTGTGGATGATAGGCAGTACTCATGTCTAGACGAGTTCCTAATGCTTGCTGTAATGTCTGCCAGAATCTTGAAATAAATCTGCCATCCCTATCAGAGATAATAGAGATTGGTATTCCATGTCTGGAGACGACTTCCTTCAAATACAGTCGTGCTAACTTCTCCATCTTGTCATCTTCTCTTATTGGTAGGAAGTGTGCTGATTTGGTGAGACGATCAACTATTACCCAAATAGTATCAAAACCACTTGCAGTCCTTGGCAATTTAGTGATGAAATCCATGGTAATGTTTTCCCATTTCCATTCCGGGATTTCGGGTTGTTGAAGTAGACCTGATGGTTTCTGATGCTCAGCTTTGACCTTAGAACACGTCAAACATTCTCCTACGTATTTAGCAACATCGGCTTTCATACCCGGCCACCAAAAATGTTTCTTGAGATCCTTGTACATCTTCCCCGTTCCAGGATGTATTGAGTATCTGGTTTTATGAGCTTCTCTAAGTACCATTTCTCTCATATCTCCAAATTTTGGTACCCAAATCCTTTCAGCCCTATACCGGGTTCCGTCTTCCCGAATATTAAGATGCTTCTCCGATCCTTTGGGTATTTCATCCTTTAAATTTCCCTCTTTTAAAACTCCTTGTTGCGCCTCCTTTATTTGAGTAGTAATGTTATTATGAATCATTATATTCATAGATTTTACTCGAATGGGTTCTCTATCCTTCCTGCTCAAGGCATCGGCTACCACATTTGCCTTCCCCGGGTGGTAACGAATCTCAAAATCGTAATCATTCAATAATTCAATCCACCTACGCTGCCTCATATTCAGTTGTTTCTGATTAAATATGTGTTGAAGACTTTTGTGGTCGGTATATATAATACTTTTGACCCCATATAAGTAGTGCCTCCAAGTCTTTAATGCAAAAACAACCGCGCCTAATTCCAAATCATGCGTCGTATAATTTTGTTCGTGAATCTTCAATTGTCTAGACGCATAAGCAATCACCTTCGTTCGTTGCATTAATACACAACCGAGACCTTGCTTTGATGCGTCACAATAAATCACAAAATCATCATTCCCTTCAGGCAATGACAATATAGGTGCCGTAGTTAGCTTTTTCTTCAATAACTGAAACGCTTTCTCTTGTTCATCATTCCATTCAAATTTCTTCCCTTTATTCGTTAATGCAGTCAAGGGTTTTGCTATTCTGGAAAAGTCTTGGATGAACCTTCTGTAGTAACCAGCTAGTCCTAAAAACTGGCGTACGTGTTTCGGAGTTTTCGGGGTTTCCCACTTTTCAACAGTTTCTATCTTTGCTGGATCCACCTTAATACCTTCTTTGTTCACTATGTGACCGAGGAATTGAACTTCTTCCAACCAAAATGCACACTTTGAAAACTTAGCGTACAATTCTTCCTTCCTCAATACTTCTAACACCTTTCTCAAATGTTCACCGTGTTCTTGGTCATTCTTTGAGTAAATAAGTATGTCATCAATGAAAACAATGACAAACTTGTCAAGGTATGGTCCACACACTCGGTTCATAAGGTCCATGAACACAGCTGGTGCATTAGTTAAACCAAACGGCATGACCATAAACTCGTAATGACCGTAACGTGTTCTGAAAGCAGTCTTTGGAATATCATCTTCTTTCACCCTCATTTGATGATACCCGGAACGTAAGTCAATCTTTGAATAAACAGACGAGCCTTGTAGTTGATCAAATAAGTCGTCGATTCTCGGTAGTGGGTAGCGGTTCTTGATGGTAAGTTTGTTCAACTCTCGGTAGTCGATACACAACCTGAATGTACCATCTTTCTTCTTGACAAACAAAACAGGAGCTCCCCACGGTGATGTGCTTGGTTGAATGAAACCACGCTCTAAAAGTTCTTGTAATTGGCTTTGCAGTTCTTTCATCTCGCTGGGTGCGAGTCTGTAAGGAGCACGAGCTATTGGTGCAGCTCCTGGTACAAGATCTATTTGAAATTCAACGGATCGATGTGGGGGTAATCCGGGTAATTCTTTTGGAAATACATCGGGAAATTCTTTTGCAATGGGAACATCATTGATGCTCTTTTCTTCAGTTTGTACTTTCTCGATGTGTGCTAGAACAGCATAGCAACCTTTTCTTATTAGTTTTTGTGCCTTCAAATTACTAATAAGATGTAGCTTCGTGTTGCCCTTTTCTCCGTACACCATTAAGGGTTTTCCTTTTTCTCGTATAATGCGAATTGCATTTTTGTAACAAACGATCTCCGCTTTCACTTCTTTCAACCAGTCCATACCGATTATCACATCAAAACTCCCTAACTCTACTGGTATCAAATCAATCTTAAATGTTTCGCTAACCAGTTTAATTTCTCGATTCCGACATATATTATCTGCTGAAATTAATTTACCATTTGCTAATTCGAGTAAAAATTTACTATCCAAAGGCGTCAATGGACAACTTAATTTAGCACAAAAATCTCTACTCATATAGCTTCTATCCGCACCCGAATCAAATAAAACGTAAGCAGATTTATTGTCAATAAGAAACGTACCCGTAACAAGCTCCGGGTCTTCCTGTGCCTCTACCGCATTAATATTGAAAACTCTTCCACGGCCTTGTCCATTCGTGTTCTCCTGGTTCGGGCAATTTCTAATAATGTGGCCTGGTTTTCCACATTTATAACAAACTACATTGGCATAACTTGCTCCGACACTACTTGCTCCGCCATTACTCGTTCCGACACCATTTGTTCCTTTCGTTCTATTAACCCCTGGTCCGTAGACCTCACACTTCGCCGCGCTATGACCATTTCTTTTACACTTGTTGCAAAATTTGGTGCAGAACCCCGAGTGATTCTTTTCACACCTTTGGCATAGTTGCTTCTGATTGTTGTTGTTGTTGCGGTTATTATTGTTGTTGGGATGATTGTTGTAGTTGCTGTGGTTGTTGTTGTTGTTGTTGTTGTTGGGCCGTTTGTTGTAGTTGCGATTGATGTTGCGATTGTTGGGATAATTGTTGCGATTATTGTTGTAATTGCTGTTGTTGTTGTATTGGTGATTCTTATCACCGTTTTCCTCCCACTTTCTTTTGACTTGCTTCACATTGGCCTCTTCAGCAGTCTGTTCTTTAATTCTTTCTTCAATCTGGTTCACTAGTTTGTGAGCCATTCTACATGCCTGTTGTATGGAGGCGGGCTCGTGTGAACTTATATCTTCTTGGATTCTTTCCGGTAATCCTTTCACAAACGCGTCGATCTTCTCTTCCTCATCTTCGAATGCTCCCGGACACAATAGGCACAATTCTGTGAATCGTCTTTCGTACGTGGTAATATCAAATCCTTGGGTTCGTAACCCTCTAAGTTCTGTCTTGAGCTTATTGACCTCGGTTCTGGGACGGTACTTCTCGTTCATCAAGTGCTTGAATGCTGACCACGGTAGTGCGTACGCATCATCTTGTCCCACTTGCTCTAGATAGGTATTCCACCATGTTAACGCAGAACCTGTGAAGGTATGCGTAGCGTACTTCACTTTGTCTAATATTTTAAAATATATTACTCTTATTACTAATATTTTATATATATATGTATATTGTAATAATTTAAACTATATTATTTAATATTATATATTTTTACTTATTATTATAATATATTATTACATTAAATATTAATACTATTATCTAATATACTAATAATGGTAATAATCTTAAATATTTTCTGTTTTTGTTCGTGTATTCTCAGTCCACCTTCGTCCAATTAATATATAAAAATCCGTAGTTAGAGTTGGTATCAGAGCGGTGGTCTTAGTGAACTAGGTCTTGCATTAGTGTGTCTGACTGATAGTTGTTTAGATGCATTAGTGGGTCTGGACTTCGACTGTGTCTGCATGTCAAAAGTTTTGCTTATCATTTCGTGTCGAAAATTTATTTGCTTATCATCCTTAAAGTCTAGACACGTCTTACTGCCTCTATTGTATAGACAGTGTATAGATAAATTCATATCTTAGCGTATCTGCTACTTCATATCTTAGCATATCTGTTACTGTAACTTTGCCTGTTGTATTCCGTAGATTCCTCCGTAACTTATGGGATTTTAGTATTATATATGCATATGTAAATTATGTACTGCAGGGTACTAATCTATATCTTTTAATCTATTTCTTATCGAAAATTCTTCATCTGATCGTACAGGATGAATCCCTAAACCAGTTCGAGTCCCTCAGATTCCGATAGCTATTCCGATAGTTATTCCGACAACTATTCTGACATGGATGTTCACCTAAGCTCCAGAAGAAGCGTCACCAGAATGAATCAGCCAATCAACCATCCCCAATTCATCTGATGAGTTCGTAGTCGACTTAATCATTGAAGATGAGAATAAGTTGATCCTTTCCACCAACCGAATTCACCTCTTGACAATGAACCTGAAGCGTTTACCGGCGAACCTGTTCGAGACACCATTTTCAGTCTCATTTCCAGGGTAACTCGACAAGATTATATTCTATCCACAATTCTGAACCTTATTCATCCGCTCGTTCCGACCGACAATCATCCTGGAGTAATAAGTCAATGAACTTCGCGATTAAAAAAAAACAATTTGGAGAATATGGTGCAAAAAGTACCAGCTTCAGCAACATCACCTGCATCAACAGTACAACCAACAACATAAGTTTCAACATTACATGCTCAACACCTCATTCTGTACCTCGAGTACAATCATCGTTCTACGAATCATTCTACATCATTTATCTTCGTTCGACATGGCAATTATATAATCTTTAATGTTTTAGAGATTATATATTCTTATTCTAACGGTAAATCAAATAAGTCTAATATCATATTGACTTATTAAATCCATGATTACATCTGAGGAAAATATATATGCAAGTATATTTTCATAAAGATTGGAATTAAAAATTCTTTTGTACAAACTTTTAACGGTGAAAATATTTTAACGGGTAGGTAATACCCGAAGAATATTTAGATTTCACATTAATAAATTACATTGTACGTTCTTCGAATCTGATCCAACAGTCATTTACTATACTACTTACATCCACCGTTATACGTATCCGCTCACCGCATAATAACTATTTTCATTCAAATTCAATTTCATATTTGGATTTGGCCTATCAGAATCCAACAAGTGGCATAATGAAGAAATAATAGACACAATAAAAATTGATTAGAAACAGACTAATTAACAATATTAAATTTTATTAAGAAACCACGCTAACAAGATCCTAGCTAACTGTTCCTAGCTAACTGGTTACATTTTATTTATCACAATTTAATTATCGCAATTTACATTCTTGCAATTTTATTTATCGTCATTTAATTTTTGTTATTTATTTTACGCACTTTATTTATCGTTATTCTGTTATTTACGCATTTTAAATATCGGGACACGTATATAATGTTTTGACATATCATATCGACCCATATATATATATATATATATATATATATATATATATATATATATATATATATATATATATATATATATATATATATATATATATATATATATATATATATATATATATATATATATATATATATATATAGTTTGAGTTGTGATCGAGTCTGAGACGTATACGGGTCACGATACGTATTAATTAATTCGAATATTATATATTAAACTATATATGAATTACTGGACTGTTACTGTGGACTATCCACTGTGGACTACCAACACTGGACAATTAAAATGAATTAAAATATTGATTATAACATATGAAACTAAACAAGTCTTCAAGTTTGCCACTTGATTTCATTTTAAACCTCATTTGTATCTTGACGATTATAATCTGCGTTCAAACATTTCAAGATTCTTGAAAACACCTCAATCGAGAGGATGAACCAACCGCACTTCATCTACGGAAGAAAAGATTGATGCATGTAGTTATGCGCCTGAAAAACTCTCAGAAACTGAGTAAACGTTTAACACGTATCTGTGCTAGCTCCTTTGGCGTTGTTATTACCGAAAATAACTTTGCAATCTCTTTCCAAATTAGCCAATTTTGTCACAGCTCCAACAAGTCAACTTCAATTTTTCGTTTGAAACAACCTTATTATAACCTTGATATATATGTGTGCTCTTTTATTGTTACCGGGGAACTTTTTATATTTCATCATATTACCAGTAGACGTACCGGCAACCTCATTGCTCCTTGACTTAAATCTCTTCGACAAAACACTATATTTATCTATTGAAGTCTTATCATGAACTCATCAGCATCTTGTAACGAGAATTGCCATATCAATTACCGGGAATCAGCAAATCTGAATTGTGAGTCTCGCAACGTTTCCACATCAACAGTTATATGTATCCATATAACATTTATCTCTTAGAACTATGATCTTTCATTCTGAAATTCTGAAAAGCACCCAGTCTGCGAATTAATGCTCTGAATTTTGAAAAGTTGAATGAAGCAACAAAAACTGTAAATGACCTCAACAGCCAAAAGTTGATGATAAAGAATTGTATGTTGGCAAAGCTCAGAAAAAGTTTAAAACTGAAAAACTGATTGAGCAAACTACGAAGGAGTCTCTGAACAAATCACAAGGACTAAACTTGTACATTAAGAATCCTGATGATTCTGTTTCTGATGAAATATTTAGCGAATATCTTGCTCCTTAAATGCTCTAAATCATCGTGAATGAATTTTTTTCATCACAATTTGATTCTAAAATTCTATAATATCATCGAATCTTTCATTATAAATATCCTCGATATTTCTGAAAATATTTTCATAACTATTCTTATCTGAAATCATTTATCTCTTCGCGTTGTCAGTGTTACATCATATAAGAAACTGTTTAGTTTCTATATTCTGTAAACTTTCTAGTTTAAACTATGAATATTTTTGAAGTAGTGTTGGGAACTGATGCATGAGTTAGTATAATATAATGACACTTGATCAACGTGATTATATTACAGTAAGTCATGCTGAGTTTCTAATGGAACGTGATGATTCACAGATCAAAACGTCATCATGTGCCATGTTACACGACTCTTACATTCTATCTAACCTCTAAACATATCAAGAACATATTATCTTGATAGTTCTATCTTTTTCCTTGAATTCCGAAAATCCACCATGACTATGTCAAAAGTTAAGACGAAACTTTTTACTCTTTTGTGATAGCTTCACTCGTACGCTTCGCATGATCGAATAGTTTTATCTATATTAATCAATAATGATAAAACTCTATTTATCAACTCATATTCGTCATGAAAACATTTTTATTGTTAGCCATGACGACCTCACTCAAATTTCGGGACGAAATTTCTTTAACAGGTAGGTACTGTAGTGACCCGGAAAATTTCGACTAATTTTGAACCAAACTCTCGATACGATTTAATATCTTTGACACGATAAGCAAAGTCTGTTAGGTTGTGTCTCAAAAATTTTGAACTTTTCATATATTTATTTGACCTTCGACTGCTCTCGACGATTCACGAATAATTAATTGTAAATAGATATGTGTGTATGTATATATAAATAATAATTCGAAATAAAATTTGATGTATTATATGTTGTTGTTATTAAAAATTAATAAGATAAAAATAGGATATTATAATGATTATTATTTAAAATATATCTATATATATAAATAAAGTATATTAAAAATGATTGTAATACTCGTTAGACGCTTCGATTATTAATTAGAGAAACTTAAATCAAACTTATGTGATTTAAAATAAACGGTAATCCGAAAATGAGTTCTATAAATTTTAGGCTTACTAAAAATGTATTTAGGATCTAGTTATTTAATTTTAACACTTTTTATATTTCACCCATAAATGAGAGGGACAGTTGATGTAATTTTTATTTAATAAATTAAGGATCGAATTTTATACCATAATGACCAAAATAAATAAAACTATTTAATTTAAAATTTTGAGATTTTTCCGAAGACTTTTATCCGTCACTAATTATCAATGGGACACGATATATTATCCATATTAAAATCGTTTTAAGTAACAATCGAGTTAATAATGAAAATGTAAATTTAAATATGCAAGTTAATATGTATCATATGAATTATTTACTTATACTACATCATGATCAATAAATAAATAATAATTGATGAGATAAAATAGATATGTGGTATCTATATGACTTAGTGATCAAAATTAAATAAATACTAAAAATATTGAGATTTTTAAATAGATGTGAAGTTACTAATTGAAAAGGGTCAAGCCCATGTTGTCAAGACGTAAGTTTTTTGGTTTCATATTATCGTGATTTCGTGATTTTCGCAATTGAACGCGTCATTATTATATACTATCTATAGTCATTATATAAATATCCCATCTATTCTATCACCATAATATTATATTGTCAAAGATAAAACTTTAAAATAATCACAATAATAAAGCTAGAAGAAAAGGCCAATGAATCCAGCTATAATCCATAACCAACCTAATCACATCCCCTTTTTATTCCGGACCCATCTATAGTTAATACATGACTTTTTGCTCGGCATATTTGTGTACCTCTAATTCATCTTTTATACTATTTTTTTTATATAAAGTGCATATATAAATATAAGGTATATGTACACCAACAACAAATATAGCCAACAATCTAATGAACTAAGAATCCATTCAATCAAAGAAATCAGAGAGAGTCCAGGAGACGACGAGATGCCTACGAGAACACTTAACCCTTACACGTTGGCCTTCGGTTCCATGCGAGTTCGTTTTGAAGGTTGTACGTTTGAGAAACAAAATGATCAGTCATGAAGTTAATATTAATTATTTTGTTTTAAACCTCTAACACCTCCGGCCACCAACTCCGACGAACCACCATCTTAAACCCATGAAGAACCACCATTAACGCCACCCTTTACAACCACCATGGTGTCACCATCTCTTTTCTTTGTTTCTGTTTCTTGTGCGCCAACATCACTACCTTCTTTATATTTTTTTTCCAATCGATCACAACCATGAACAAACCATTACCTTATTATTTTCTTCTTCCATTGTGAGCTATCATGTTCATCCTCACCACCGAGAACCCAGAACCCACAATTACGTTACACCACCTTCAACAACAAAAAAAGTTTCGGTTAGGTGTCACGTAAGCTGTGACGTAGTAGGTCACCTCCAAGTATTCATGGATTGACTCGGTCGACTTCAAGTCTAAGGGTTAACCGGCTTCCTATTCAACTAGGGTAAGTCTACTTTTTGAAACATTTAAATTTCGTATCTTGAATAAAAGAGACTAGCTAGCCTAATAAAGTTATCGAGCAAAATACATTAATGAATAATTATAATGCAAATTGTAGAATATATTAATCATCAAATTAAATGTAGATCTTAATACCAAAAGGTATACATCTTAAATGTACGTAAAAAAAATTCATCATGTTTAGGTTTGAGTTTTGTCATACTATCATCGACTAATTTTAAACTTAAGAATGTTTCAAACGAGAGCGTTTAGAGACTAGATTTGTCATTGAGATAAATAAAAGTGTTGTATGATAATGATCATTTAAAACTTAACATGTACGAATATAATGAAGGAAATGAAACCATGATTTTATGTAAATAATAAAAATGAAGGAGACGATGAATAGTTCTGGGTTTAGTTTTTGAAGAAGATGGAAACTGAAAATATGTTAAAAGAATTTAAAATCCTAAATGAATCAGAAAGTAAGCAATGGTTCAATGGTTAGGGTGTTATCAGGTTAATAAGAGGTCCTGAGTTCGAATCTAGGCCACTGCAAAAAAATTTTTCTAAATAACAAAAGAAGCTGTTGGGTTTATTAATAAATTGAACTAGTCCATCTAGAGCGGGCTTCTTGATCAAGTGGGTTAATTAAAATGGTGATGGATCGAATTAGTATTGGGCCAATTAGATTTGAAGATGGACTTGATATTTAGGCCTGTTATAAATAGAATTGGATTAGGGATAAATAGATTTAAGGAAGTAATTAAATCAGAAAATCGAAATAGCTTACATGGTTAGGGGTGATTGTGGTTAAACGAGAGGTCGTGGGTTCGAACCCCGGTTGTGACATAATTTTTTTAGAAATAGAAGAAGAAAGGGAAAACAGGAAGAAAAGGGGGTTATATAAATATAAGAATCATATTAATTAGAAAATAAAACAGACAGAGCTTTGGTTAAGGATGTTATCGGGTTAGCGGGATGTCGCGGGTTTAAGCCTGGACTTGGGTATTTTTTTTTTTGGACTATTTCTTTGAGGTAGTTTACTTATTATTATTATTATTATTATTATTATTATTATTATTATTATTATTATTATTATTATTATTATTATTATTATTATTATTATTATTATTATTATTATTATTATTATTATTATTATCATCATCATCATCATCATCATCATCATTTTTATGTAAGTAGTATTATTATTGAAACTAATTAATTTTTTTTATATATAAATTATCATTTTTATTATTAGAACTATCATTATTATTATTATTATTAGAATTATCATTATTTTTATCATTATTATTTTTATTATCATTTTTATTATTTCTAACACTAATATTATTATTATTTTTATCATTATTATTATTAGTATTATTAATATATCAAATAAAGATTTTTTATATAAAAATATATTATTTACATAAAACATAACTATATTAATATGTTTGTAATAAATATTAATTATCTATTTAATGTATAAAAAAATATAGTTAATTTAGTTATTAATGAAACGAACAAGTTACTAAAATAACAAATAATAATAATACCTAGATTTGTTCAATTACAATTATATGTGTTAATATATATATATATATAATTGATATAGGTTCGTGAATCCGAGGTCAACCCTGCATTGTTCAGTTTCGTCGTATGAATATTTTTACTACAAAATATTGTAGAGTGAGTTTCATTTGATCCCTTTTTCTCTTTACATTTTTGGGACTGAGAATACATGCGCTGTTTTTTACAACTGCTTTATTAAATGCTTTTGAAATATATTTTGAACTGCGAATACATGAAATGCTTTTATAAATGTTTGACGAGATAGACACAAGCAAAACATTCCTCGAATGAATTATTATGTAGACAGAAGTTCTGCGGATTATTATTGAATTATGTGGACATGATAATTGCCACCATTGAATTATGTGGACATGATAATTGCCACCATTGAATTATGTGGACATGATAATTGCCACCAGTTGATGTGAATGTTATATATCGAGAGAATGATTTTATACACAGGTTATGTGTATGTTATTTTTGTGCACAAGATATGTGTACGGTTACTATGATTTAGGAAAATGGTTTCATACACGAGAAAGATGTACTGTATTTAAAAGATATAGCATGTACATTACAGGTGGGTATAGGATTCGGGCCCATTTGTACCATGCAGCATTTAAATCTTGTGGTCTATCAAAATGATGAATTTTATTTTTTATGATAAACTTATGAACTCACCAACCTTTTGGTTGACACTTGAAAGCATGTTTATTCTCAGGTATGAAAGAAATCTTTCGCTGTGCATTTGCTCATATTAGAGATATTAATTGGAGTCATTCATGACATATTTCAAAAGACGTTGCATTCGAGTAATGGTTTTGACCTCTATATGAGACGTTTTTCAAAGATTGCATTCATTTTAAAACAAACCATAACCTTTATTTCATCAATAAAGGTTTAAAAAGCTTTACGTAGATTATCAAATAATGATAATCTATAATATCCTGTTTACACACGACCATTACATAATGGTTTACAATACAAATATGTTACAACGAAAAAAAGTTTCTTGAATGCAGTTTTTACACAATATCATACAAGCATGGACTTCAAATCTCGTCCTTATTTAAGTATGCGATAGCGGAAGCTCTTAATAATCACCTGAGAATAAACATGCTTAAAATGTCAACAAAAAATGTTGGTGAGTTATAGGTTTAACCTATATATTATCAAATCATAATAATAGACCACAAGATTTCATATTTCAATACACATCCCATACATAGAGATAAAAATCATTCATATGGTGAACACCTGGTAACCGACATTAACAAGATGCATATTTAAGAATATCCCCATCATTCCGGGACACCCTTCGGATATGATATAAATTTCGAAGTACTAAAGCATCCGGTACTTTGGATGGGGTTTGTTAGGCCCAATAGATCTATCTTTAGGATTCGCGTCAATTAGGGTGTCTGTTCCCTAATTCTTAGATTACCAGACTTAATAAAAAGGGGCATATTCGATTTCGATAATTCAACCATAGAATGTAGTTTCACGTACTTGTGTCTATTTTGTAAATCATTTATAAAACCTGCATGTATTCTCATCCCAAAAATATTAGATTTTAAAAGTGGGACTATAACTCACTTTCACAGATTTTTACTTCGTCGGGAAGTAAGACTTGGCCACTGGTTGATTCACGAACCTATAACAATATATACATATATATCAAAGTATGTTCAAAATATATTTACAACACTTTTAATATATTTTGATGTTTTAAGTTTATTAAGTCAGCTGTCCTCGTTAGTAACCTACAACTAGTTGTCCACAGTTAGATGTACAGAAATAAATCGATAAATATTATCTTGAATCAATCCACGACCCAGTGTATACGTATCTCAGTATTGATCACAACTCAAACTATATATATTTTGGAATCAACCTCAACCCTGTATAGCTAACTCCAACATTCACATATAGAGTGTCTATGGTTGTTCCGAAATATATATAGATGTGTCGACATGATAGGTCGAAACATTGTATACGTGTCTATGGTATCTCAAGATTACATAATATACAACACAAGTTGATTAAGTTATGGTTGGAATAGATTTGTTACCAATTTTCACGTAGCTAAAATGAGAAAAATTATCCAATCTTGTTTTACCCATAACTTCTTCATTTTAAATCCGTTTTGAGTGAATCAAATTGATATGGTTTCATATTGAACTCTATTTTATGAATCTAAACAGAAAAGTATAGGTTTGTAGTCGGAAAAATAAGTTACAAGTCATTTTTGTAAAGGTAGTCATTTCAGTCGAAAGAACGACGTCTAGATGACCATTTTAGAAAACATACTTCCACTTTGAGTTTAATCATAATTTTTGGATATAGTTTCATGTTCATAATAAAAATCATTTTCTCAGAATAACAACTTTAAAATCAAAGTTTATCATAGTTTTTAATTAACTAACCCAAAACAGCCCGCGGTGTTACTACGACGGCGTAAATTCGGTTTTACAGTGTTTTTCGTGTTTCCAGGTTTTAAATCATTAAGTTAGCATATCATATAGATATAGAACATGTGTTTAGTTGATTTTAAAAGTCAAGTTAGAAGGATTAACTTTTGTTTGCGAACAAGTTTAGAATTAACTAAACTATGTTCTAGTGATTACAAATTTAAACCTTCGAATAAGATAGCTTTATATGTATGAATCGAATGATGTTATGAACATCATTACTACCTTAAGTTCCTTGGATAAATCTACTGGAAAAGAGAAAAATGGATCTAGCTTCAATGGATCCTTGGATGGCTCGAAGTTCTTGAAGCAGAATCATGACACGAAAACAAGTTCAAGTAAGATCATCACTTGAAATAAGATTGTTATAGTTATAGAAATTGAACCAAAGTTTGAATATGATTATTACCTTGTATTAGAATGATAACCTACTGTAAGAAACAAAGATTTCTTGAGGTTGGATGATCACCTTACAAGATTGGAAGTGAGCTAGCAAACTTGAAAGTATTCTTGATTTTATGAAACTAGAACTTTTGGAGTTTATGAAGAACACTTAGAACTTGAAGATAGAACTTGAGAGAGATCAATTAGATGAATAAAATTGAAGAATGAAAGTGTTTGTAGGTGTTTTTGGTCGTTGGTGTATGGATTAGATATAAAGGATATGTAATTTTGTTTTCATGTAAATAAGTCATGAATGATTACTCATATTTTTGTAATTTTATGAGATATTTCATGCTAGTTGCCAAATGATGGTTCCCACATGTGTTAGGTGACTCACATGGGCTGCTAAGAGCTGATCATTGGAGTGTATATACCAATAGTACATACATCTAAAAGCTGTGTATTGTACGAGTACGAATACGGGTGCATACGAGTAGAATTGTTGATGAAACTGAACGAGGATGTAATTGTAAGCATTTTTGTTAAGTAGAAGTATTTTGATAAGTGTATTGAAGTCTTTCAAAAGTGTATAAATACATATTAAAACACTACATGTATATACATTTTAACTGAGTCGTTAAGTCATCGTTAGTCGTTACATGTAAATGTTGTTTTGAAACCTTTAGGTTAACGATCTTGTTAAATGTTGTTAACCCAATGTTTATAATATCAAAAGAGATTTTAAATTATTATATTATCATGATATTATGATGTACGAATATCTCTTAATATGATATATATACATTAAATGTCGTTACAACGATAATCGTTACATATATGTCTCGCTTCAAAATCATTAAGTTAGTAGTCTTGTTTTTACATATGTAGTTCATTGTTAATATACTTAATGATATGTTTACTTATCATAATATAATGTTAACTATATATATAACCATATATATGTCATCATATAGTTTTTACAAGTTTTAACGTTCGTGAATCACCGGTGAACTTGGGTGGTCAATTGTCTATATGAAACCTATTTCAATTAATCAAGTCTTAACAAGTTTGATTGCTTAACATGTTGGAAACATTTAATCATGTAAATATCAATCTCAATTAATATATATAAACATGGAAAAGTTCGGGTCACTACAGTACCTACCCGTTAAATAAATTTCGTCCCGAAATTTTAAGCTGTTGAAGGTGTTGACGAATCTTCTGGAAATAGATGCGGGTATTTCTTCTTCATCTGATCTTCACGCTCCCAGGTGAACTCAGGTCCTCTACGAGCATTCCATCGAACTTTAACAATTGGTATCTTGTTTTGCTTAAGTCTTTTAACCTCACGATCCATTATTTCGACGGGTTCTTCGATGAATTGAAGTTTTTCGTTGATTTGGATTTCATCTAACGGAATAGTGAGATCTTCTTTAGAAAAACATTTCTTTAAATTCGAGACGTGGAAAGTGTTATGTACAGCCGCGAGTTGTTGAGGTAACTCTAGTCGGTAAGCTACTGGTCCGATACGATCAATAATCTTGAATGGTCCAATATACCTTGGATTTAATTTCCCTCGTTTACCAAATCGAACAACGCCTTTCCAAGGTGCAACTTTAAGCATGACCATCTCTCCAATTTCAAATTCTATATCTTTTCTTTTAATGTCAGCGTAGCTCTTTTGTCGACTTTGGGCGGTTTTCAACCGTTGTTGAATTTGGATGATCTTCTCGGTAGTTTCTTGTATAATCTCCGGACCCGTAATCTGTCTATCCCCCACTTCACTCCAACAAATCGGAGACCTGCACTTTCTACCATAAAGTGCTTCAAACGGCGCCATCTCAATGCTTGAATGGTAGCTGTTGTTGTAGGAAAATTCTGCTAACGGTAGATGTCGATCCCAACTGTTTCCGAAATCAATAACACATGCTCGTAGCATGTCTTCAAGCGTTTGTATCGTCCTTTCGCTCTGCCCATCAGTTTGTGGATGATAGGCAGTACTCATGTCTAGACGAGTTCCTAATGCTTGCTGTAATGTCTGCCAGAATCTTGAAATAAATCTGCCATCCCTATCAGAGATAATAGAGATTGGTATTCCATGTCTGGAGATGACTTCCTTCAAATACAGTCGTGCTAACTTCTCCATCTTGTCATCTTCTCTTATTGGCAAGAAGTGTGCTGATTTGGAGAGACGGTCAACTATTACCCAAATAGTATCAAAACCACTTGCAGTCCTTGGCAATTTAGTGATGAAATCCATGGTAATGTTTTCCCATTTCCATTCCGGGATTTCGGGTTGTTGAAGTAGACCTGATGGTTTATGGTTATAGGTTGAAGGAAGATGATATTTTAAATTGTCTACTGCTATAGTACATATAATATTAGAATAGTTCAATTAGTTAAAAGTGTAAACGCATAAACGTACCCGTAATCGCCCAAAGTCGACAAAAGAGCTACGCTGACATTAAAAGAAAAGATATAGAATTTGAAATTGGAGAGATGGTCATGCTTAAAGTTGCACCTTGGAAAGGCGTTGTTCGATTTGGTAAACGAGGGAAATTAAATCCAAGGTATATTGGACCATTCAAGATTATTGATCGTATCGGACCAGTAGCTTACCGACTAGAGTTACCTCAACAACTCGCGGCTGTACATAACACTTTCCACGTCTCGAATTTAAAGAAATGTTTTTCTAAAGAAGATCTCACTATTCCGTTAGATGAAATCCAAATCAACGAAAAACTTCAATTCATCGAAGAACCCGTCGAAATAATGGATCGTGAGGTTAAAAGACTTAAGCAAAACAAGATACCAATTGTTAAAGTTCGATGGAATGCTCGTAGAGGACCTGAGTTCACCTGGGAGCGTGAAGATCAGATGAAGAAGAAATACCCGCATCTATTTCCAGAAGATTCGTCAACACCTTCAACAGCTTAAAATTTCGGGACGAAATTTATTTAACGGGTAGGTACTGTAGTGACCCGAACTTTTCCATGTTTATATATATTAATTGAGATTGATATTTACATGATTAAATGTTTCCAACATGTTAAGCAATCAAACTTGTTAAGACTTGATTAATTGAAATAGGTTTCATATAGACAATTGACCACCCAAGTTCACCGGTGATTCACGAACGTTAAAACTTGTAAAAACTATATGATGACATATATATGGTTATATATATAGTTAACATTATATTATGATAAGTAAACATATCATTAAGTATATTAACAATGAACTACATATGTAAAAACAAGACTACTAACTTAATGATTTTGAAGCGAGACATATATGTAACGATTATCGTTGTAACGACATTTAATGTATATATATCATATTAAGAGATATTCGTACATCATAATATCATGATAATATAATAATTTAAAATCTCTTTTGATATTATAAACATTGGGTTAACAACATTTAACAAGATCGTTAACCTAAAGGTTTCAAAACAACATTTACATGTAACGACTAACGATGACTTAACGACTCAGTTAAAATGTATATACATGTAGTGTTTTAATATGTATTTATACACTTTTGAAAGACTTCAATACACTTATCAAAATACTTCTACTTAACAAAAATGCTTACAATTACATCCTCGTTCAGTTTCATCAACAATTCTACTCGTATGCACCCGTATTCGTACTCGTACAATACACAGCTTTTAGATGTATGTACTATTGGTATATACACTCCAATGATCAGCTCTTAGCAGCCCATGTGAGTCACCTAACACATGTGGGAACCATCATTTGGCAACTAGCATGAAATATCTCATAAAATTACAAAAATATGAGTAATCATTCATGACTTATTTACATGAAAACAAAATTACATATCCTTTATATCTAATCCATACACCAACGACCAAAAACACCTACAAACACTTTCATTCTTCAATTTTATTCATCTAATTGATCTCTCTCAAGTTCTATCTTCAAGTTCTAAGTGTTCTTCATAAACTCCAAAAGTTCTAGTTTCATAAAATCAAGAATACTTTCAAGTTTGCAAGCTCACTTCCAATCTTGTAAGGTGATCATCCAACCTCAAGAAATCTTTGTTTCTTACAGTAGGTTATCATTCTAATACAAGGTAATAATCATATTCAAACTTTGGTTCAATTTCTATAACTATAACAATCTTATTTCAAGTGATGATCTTACTTGAACTTGTTTTCGTGTCATGATTCTGCTTCAAGAACTTCGAGCCATCCAAGGATCCATTGAAGCTAGATCCATTTTTCTCTTTTCCAGTAGATTTATCCAAGGAACTTAAGGTAGTAATGATGTTCATAACATCATTCGATTCATACATATAAAGCTATCTTATTCGAAGGTTTAAATTTGTAATCACTAGAACATAGTTTAGTTAATTCTAAACTTGTTCGCAAACAAAAGTTAATCCTTCTAACTTGACTTTTAAAATCAACTAAACACATGTTCTATATCTATATGATATGCTAACTTAATGATTTAAAACCTGGAAACACGAAAAACACTGTAAAACCGAATTTACGCCGTCGTAGTAACACCGCGGGCTGTTTTGGGTTAGTTAATTAAAAACTATGATAAACTTTGATTTTAAAGTTGTTATTCTGAGAAAATGATTTTTATTATGAACATGAAACTATATCCAAAAATTATGATTAAACTCAAAGTGGAAGTATGTTTTCTAAAATGGTCATCTAGACGTCGTTCTTTCGACTGAAATGACTACCTTTACAAAAATGACTTGTAACTTATTTTTCCGACTACAAACCTATACTTTTCTGTTTAGATTCATAAAATAGAGTTCAATATGAAACCATATCAATTTGATTCACTCAAAACGGATTTAAAATGAAGAAGTTATGGGTAAAACAAGATTGGATAATTTTTCTCATTTTAGCTACGTGAAAATTGGTAACAAATCTATTCCAACCATAACTTAATCAACTTGTGTTGTATATTATGTAATCTTGAGATACCATAGACACGTATACAATGTTTCGACCTATCATGTCGACACATCTATATATATTTCGGAACAACCATAGACACTCTATATGTGAATGTTGGAGTTAGCTATACAGGGTTGAGGTTGATTCCAAAATATATATAGTTTGAGTTGTGATCAATACTGAGATACGTATACACTGGGTCGTGGATTGATTCAAGATAATATTTATCGATTTATTTCTGTACATCTAACTGTGGACAACTAGTTGTAGGTTACTAACGAGGACAGCTGACTTAATAAACTTAAAACATCAAAATATATTAAAAGTGTTGTAAATATATTTTGAACATACTTTGATATATATGTATATATTGTTATAGGTTCGTGAATCAACCAGTGGCCAAGTCTTACTTCCCGACGAAGTAAAAATCTGTGAAAGTGAGTTATAGTCCCACTTTTAAAATCTAATATTTTTGGGATGAGAATACATGCAGGTTTTATAAATGATTTACAAAATAGACACAAGTACGTGAAACTACATTCTATGGTTGAATTATCGAAATCGAATATGCCCCTTTTTATTAAGTCTGGTAATCTAAGAATTAGGGAACAGACACCCTAATTGACGCGAATCCTAAAGATAGATCTATTGGGCCTAACAAACCCCATCCAAAGTACCGGATGCTTTAGTACTTCGAAATTTATATCATATCCGAAGGGTGTCCCGGAATGATGGGGATATTCTTAAATATGCATCTTGTTAATGTCGGTTACCAGGTGTTCACCATATGAATGATTTTTATCTCTATGTATGGGATGTGTATTGAAATATGAAATCTTGTGGTCTATTATTATGATTTGATAATATATAGGTTAAACCTATAACTCACCAACATTTTTTGTTGACATTTTAAGCATGTTTATTCTCAGGTGATTATTAAGAGCTTCCGCTATCGCATACTTAAATAAGGACGAGATTTGAAGTCCATGCTTGTATGATATTGTGTAAAAACTGCATTCAAGAAACTTTTTTTCGTTGTAACATATTTGTATTGTAAACCATTATGTAATGGTCGTGTGTAAACAGGATATTATAGATTATCATTATTTGATAATCTACGTAAAGCTTTTTAAACCTTTATTGATGAAATAAAGGTTATGGTTTGTTTTAAAATGAATGCAATCTTTGAAAAACGTCTCATATAGAGGTCAAAACCTCGCAACGAAATCAATTAATATGGAACGTTCTTATTGATTAAAAACGTTCCATATTAATTGATTTCGTTGCGAGGTTTTGACCTCTATATGAGACGTTTTTCAAAGATTGCATTCATTTTAAAACAAACCATAACCTTTATTTCATCAATAAAGGTTTAAAAAGCTTTACGTAGATTATCAAATAATGATAATCTATAATATCCTGTTTACACACGACCATTACATAATGGTTTACAATACAAATATGTTACAACGAAAAAAAGTTTCTTGAATGCAGTTTTTACACAATATCATACAAGCATGGACTTCAAATCTCGTCCTTATTTAAGTATGCGATAGCGGAAGCTCTTAATAATCACCTGAGAATAAACATGCTTAAAATGTCAACAAAAAATGTTGGTGAGTTATAGGTTTAACCTATATATTATCAAATCATAATAATAGACCACAAGATTTCATATTTCAATACACATCCCATACATAGAGATAAAAATCATTCATATGGTGAACACCTGGTAACCGACATTAACAAGATGCATATTTAAGAATATCCCCATCATTCCGGGACACCCTTCGGATATGATATAAATTTCGAAGTACTAAAGCATCCGGTACTTTGGATGGGGTTTGTTAGGCCCAATAGATCTATCTTTAGGATTCGCGTCAATTAGGGTGTCTGTTCCCTAATTCTTAGATTACCAGACTTAATAAAAAGGGGCATATTCGATTTCGATAATTCAACCATAGAATGTAGTTTCACGTACTTGTGTCTATTTTGTAAATCATTTATAAAACCTGCATGTATTCTCATCCCAAAAATATTAGATTTTAAAAGTGGGACTATAACTCACTTTCACAGATTTTTACTTCGTCGGGAAGTAAGACTTGGCCACTGGTTGATTCACGAACCTATAACAATATATACATATATATCAAAGTATGTTCAAAATATATTTACAACACTTTTAATATATTTTGATGTTTTAAGTTTATTAAGTCAGCTGTCCTCGTTAGTAACCTACAACTAGTTGTCCACAGTTAGATGTACAGAAATAAATCGATAAATATTATCTTGAATCAATCCACGACCCAGTGTATACGTATCTCAGTATTGATCACAACTCAAACTATATATATTTTGGAATCAACCTCAACCCTGTATAGCTAACTCCAACATTCACATATAGAGTGTCTATGGTTGTTCCGAAATATATATAGATGTGTCGACATGATAGGTCGAAACATTGTATACGTGTCTATGGTATCTCAAGATTACATAATATACAACACAAGTTGATTAAGTTATGGTTGGAATAGATTTGTTACCAATTTTCACGTAGCTAAAATGAGAAAAATTATCCAATCTTGTTTTACCCATAACTTCTTCATTTTAAATCCGTTTTGAGTGAATCAAATTGATATGGTTTCATATTGAACTCTATTTTATGAATCTAAACAGAAAAGTATAGGTTTGTAGTCGGAAAAATAAGTTACAAGTCATTTTTGTAAAGGTAGTCATTTCAGTCGAAAGAACGACGTCTAGATGACCATTTTAGAAAACATACTTCCACTTTGAGTTTAACCATAATTTTTGGATATAGTTTCATGTTCATAATAAAAATCATTTTCTCAGAATAACAACTTTTAAATCAAAGTTTATCATAGTTTTTAATTAACTAACCCAAAACAGCCCGCGGTGTTACTAAGACGGCGTAAATCCGGTTTTACGGTGTTTTTCGTGTTTCCAGGTTTTAAATCATTAAGTTAGCATATCATATAGATATAGAACATGTGTTTAGTTGATTTTAAAAGTCAAGTTAGAAGGATTAACTTTTGTTTGCGAAATAGTTTAGAATTAACTAAACTATGTTCTAGTGATTACAAGTTTAAACCTTCGAATAAGATAGCTTTATATGTATGAATCGAATGATGTTATGAACATCATTACTACCTTAAGTTCCTTGGATGAACCTACTGGAAAAGAGAAAAATGGATCTAGCTTCAATGGATCCTTGGATGGCTCAAAGTTCTTGAAGCAAAATCATGACACGAAAACAAGTTCAAGTAAGATCATCACTTGAAATAAGATTGTTATAGTTATAGAAATTGAACCAAAGTTTGAATATGATTATTACCTTGTATTAGAATGATAACCTACTGTAAGAAACAAAGATTTCTTGAGGTTGGATGATCACCTTACAAGATTGGAAGTGAGCTAGCAAACTTGAAAGTATTCTTGATTTTATGAAACTAGAACTTTTGGAATTTATGAAGAACACTTAGAACTTGAAGATAGAACTTGAGAGAGTTCAATTAGATGAAGAAAATTGAAGAATGAAAGTGTTTGTAGGTGTTTTTGGTCGTTGGTGTATGGATTAGATATAAAGGATATGTAATTTTGTTTTCATGTAAATAAGTCATGAATGATTACTCATATTTTTGTAATCTTATGAGATATTTCATGCTAGTTGCCAAATGATGGTTCCCACATGTGTTAGGTGACTCACATGGGCTGCTAAGAGCTGATCATTGGAGTGTATATACCAATAGTACATACATCTAAAAGCTGTGTATTGTACGAGTACGAATACGGGTGCATACGAGTAGAATTGTTGATGAAACTGAACGAGAATGTAATTGTAAGCATTTTTGTTAAGTAGAAGTATTTTGATAAGTGTATTGAAGTCTTTCAAAAGTGTATAAATACATATTAAAACACTACATGTATATACATTTTAACTGAGTCGTTAAGTCATCGTTAGTCGTTACATGTAAGTGTTGTTTTGAAACCTTTAGGTTAACGATCTTGTTAAATGTTGTTAACCCAATGTTTATAATAACAAAAGAGATTTTAAATTATTATATTATCATGATATTATGATGTACGAATATCTCTTAATATGATATATATACATTAAATGTCGTTACAACGATAAACGTTACATATATGTCTCGTTTCAAAATCATTAAGTTAGTAGTCTTGTTTTTACATATGTAGTTCATTGTTAATATAATTAATGATATGTTTACTTATCATAATATCATGTTAACTATATATATAACCATATATATGTCATCATATAGTTTTTTTTTTACAAGTTTTAACGTTCGTGAATCACCGGTCAACTTGGGTGGTCAATTGTCTATATGAAATCTATTTCAATTAATCAAGTCTTAACAAGTTTGATTGCTTAACATGTTGGAAACATTTAATCATGTAAACATCAATCTCAATTAATATATATAAACATGGAAAAGTTCGGGTCACTACAGTACCTACCCGTTAAATAAATTTCGTCCCGAAATTTTAAGCTGTTGAAGGTGTTGACGAATCTTCTGGAAATAGATGCGGGTATTTCATCTTCATCTGATCTTCACGCTCCCAGGTGAACTCGGGTCCTCTACGAGCATTCCATCGAACCTTAACAATTGGTATCTTGTTTTGCTTAAGTCTTTTAACCTCACGATCCATTATTTCGACGGGTTCTTCGATGAATTGGAGTTTTTCGTTGATTTGGATTTCATCTAACGGAATAGTGAGATCTTCTTTAGCAAAACATTTCTTCAAATTCGAGACGTGGAAAGTGTTATGTACAGCCGCGAGTTGTTGAGGTAACTCAAGTCGGTAAGCTACTGGTCCGACACGATCAATAATCTTGAATGGTCCAATATACCTTGGATTTAATTTCCCTCGTTTACCAAATCGAACAACGCCTTTCCAAGGTGAAACTTTAAGCATGACCATCTCTCCAATTTCAAATTCTATATCTTTTCTTTTAATGTCAGCGTAGCTCTTTTGTCGACTTTGGGCGGTTTTCAACCGTTGTTGAATTTGGATGATCTTCTCGGTAGTTTCTTGTATAATCTCCGGACCCGTAATCTGTCTATCCCCCACCTCACTCCAACAAATCGGAGACCTGCACTTTCTACCATAAAGTGCTTCAAACGGCGCCATCTCAATGCTTGAATGGTAGCTGTTGTTGTAGGAAAATTCTGCTAACGGTAGATGTCGATCCCAACTGTTTCCGAAATCAATAACACATGCTCGTAGCATGTCTTCAAGCGTTTGTATCGTCCTTTCGCTCTGCCCATCAGTTTGTGGATGATAGGCAGTACTCATGTCTAGACGAGTTCCTAATGCTTGCTGTAATGTCTGCCAGAATCTTGAAATAAATCTGCCATCCCTATCAGAGATAATAGAGATTGGTATTCCATGTCTGGAGATGACTTCCTTCAAATACAGTCGTGCTAACTTCTCCATCTTGTCATCTTCTCTTATTGGCAAGAAGTGTGCTGATTTGGAGAGACGGTCAACTATTACCCAAATAGTATCAAAACCACTTGCAGTCCTTGGCAATTTAGTGATGAAATCCATGGTAATGTTTTCCCATTTCCATTCCGGGATTTCGGGTTGTTGAAGTAGACCTGATGGTTTCTGATGCTCAGCTTTGACCTTAGAACACGTCAAACATTCTCCTACGTATTTAGCAACATCGGCTTTCATACCCGGCCACCAAAAATGTTTCTTGAGATCCTTGTACATCTTCCCCGTTCCAGGATGTATTGAGTATCTGGTTTTATGAGCTTCCCTAAGTACCATTTCTCTCATATCTCCAAATTTTGGTACCCAAATCCTTTCAGCCCTATACCGGGTTCCGTCTTCCCGAATATTAAGATGCTTCTTCGATCCTTTGGGTATTTCATCCTTTAAATTTCCCTCTTTTAAAACTCCTTGTTGCGCCTCCTTTATTTGAGTAGTAAGGTTATTATGAATCATTATATTCATAGATTTTACTCGAATGGGTTCTCTATCCTTCCTGCTCAAGGCATCGGCTACCACATTTGCCTTCCCCGGGTGGTAACGAATCTCAAAATCGTAATCATTCAATAATTCAATCCACCTACGCTGCCTCATATTCAGTTGTTTCTGATTAAATATGTGTTGAAGACTTTTGTGGTCGGTATATATAATACTTTTGACCCCATATAAGTAGTGCCTCCAAGTCTTTAATGCAAAAACAACCGCGCCTAATTCCAAATCATGCGTCGTATAATTTTGTTCGTGAATCTTCAATTGTCTAGACGCATAAGCAATCACCTTCGTTCGTTGCATTAATACACAACCGAGACCTTGCTTTGATGCGTCACAATAAATCACAAAATCATCATTCCCTTCAGGCAATGACAATATAGGTGCCGTAGTTAGCTTTTTCTTCAATAACTGAAACGCTTTCTCTTGTTCATCATTCCATTCAAATTTCTTCCCTTTATGCGTTAATGCAGTCAAGGGTTTTGCTATTCTGGAAAAGTCTTGGATGAACCTTCTGTAGTAACCAGCTAGTCCTAAAAACTGGCGTATGTGTTTCGGAGTTTTCGGGGTTTCCCACTTTTCAACAGTTTCTATCTTTGCCGGATCCACCTTAATACCTTCTTTGTTCACTATGTGACCGAGGAATTGAACTTCTTCCAACCAAAATGCACACTTTGAAAACTTAGCGTACAATTCTTCCTTCCTCAATACTTCTAACACTTTTCTCAAATGTTCACCGTGTTCTTGGTCATTCTTTGAGTAAATAAGTATGTCATCAATGAAAACAATGACAAACTTGTCAAGGTATGGTCCACACACTCGGTTCATAAGGTCCATGAACACAGCTGGTGCATTAGTTAAACCAAACGGCATAACCATAAACTCGTAATGACCGTAACGTGTTCTGAAAGCAGTCTTTGGAATATCATCTTCTTTCACCCGCATTTGATGATACCCGGAACGTAAGTCAATCTTTGAATAAACAGACGAGCCTTGTAGTTGATCAAATAAGTCGTCGATTCTCGGTAGTGGGTAGCGGTTCTTGATGGTAAGTTTGTTCAACTCTCGGTAGTCGATACACAACCTGAATGTACCATCTTTCTTCTTGACAAACAAAACAGGAGCTCCCCACGGTGATGTGCTTGGTCGAATGAAACCACGCTCTAAAAGTTCTTGTAATTGGCTTTGCAGTTCTTTCATCTCGCTGGGTGCGAGTCTGTAAGGAGCACGAGCTATTGGTGCAGCTCCTGGTACAAGATCTATTTGAAATTCAACGGATCGATGTGGGGGTAATCCCGGTAATTCTTTCGGAAATACATCGGGAAATTCTTTTGCAATGGGAACATCATTGATGCTCTTTTCTTCAGTTTGTACTTTCTCGACGTGTGCTAGAACAGCATAGCAACCTTTTCTTATTAGTTTTTGTGCCTTCAAATTACTAATAAGATGTAGCTTCGTGTTGCCCTTTTCTCCGTACACCATTAAGGGTTTTCCTTTTTCTCGTATAATGCGAATTGCATTTTTGTAACAAACGATCTCCGCTTTCACTTCTTTCAACCAGTCCATACCGATTATCACATCAAAACTCCCTAACTCTATGGGTATCAAATCAATCTTAAATGTTTCGCTAACCAGTTTAATTTCTCGATTCCGACATATATTATCTGCTGAAATTAATTTACCATTTGCTAATTCGAGTAAAAATTTACTATCCAAAGGCGTCAATGGACAACTTAATTTAGCACAAAAATCTCTACTCATATAGCTTCTATCCGCACCCGAATCAAATAAAACGTAAGCAGATTTATTGTCAATAAGAAACGTACCCGTAACAAGCTCCGGGTCTTCCTGTGCCTCTGCCGCATTAATATTGAAAACTCTTCCGCGGCCTTGTCCATTCGTGTTCTCCTGGTTCGGGCAATTTCTAATAATGTGGCCCGGTTTTCCACATTTATAACAAACTACATTGGCATAACTTGCTCCGACACTACTTGCTCCGCCATTACTCGTTCCAACACCATTTGTTCCTTTCGTTCTATTAACCCCTGGTCCGTAGACCTCACACTTCGCCACGCTATGACCATTTCTTTTACACTTGTTGCAAAATTTGGTGCAGAACCCCGAGTGATACTTTTCACACCTTTGGCATAGCTGCTTCTGATTGTTGTTATTGTTGCGGTTATTATTGTTGTTGGGATGATTGTTGTAGTTGCTGTTGTTGTTGTTGTTGTTGTTGGGCCATTTGTTGTAGTTGCGATTGATGTTGCGATTGTTGGGATAATTGTTGCGATTATTGTTGTAATTGCTGTTGTTGTTGTATTGGTGATTCTTATCACCGTTTTCCTCCCACTTTCTTTTGACTTGCTTCACATTGGCCTCTTCACCAGTCTGTTCTTTAATTCTTTCTTCAATCTGGTTCACTAGTTTGTGAGCCATTCTACATGCCTGTTGTATGGAGGCGGGCTCATGTGAACTTATATCTTCTTGGATTCTTTCTGGTAATCCTTTCACAAACGCGTCGATCTTCTCTTCCTCATCTTCGAATGCTCCCGGACACAATAGGCACAATTCTGTGAATCGTCTTTCGTACGTTGTAATATCAAATCCTTGGGTTCGTAACCCTCTAAGTTATGTCTTGAGCTTATTGACCTCGGTTCTGGGACGGTACTTCTCGTTCATCAAGTGCTTGAATGTTGACCACGGTAGTGCGTACGCATCGTCTTGTCCCACTTGCTCTAGATAGGTATTCCACCATGTTAACGCAGAACCTGTGAAGGTATGCGTAGCGTACTTTACTTTGTCCTCTTCAGTACACTTACTTATGGCAAACACCGATTCGACCTTCTCGGTCCACCGTTTCAATCCGATCGGTCCTTCGGTTCCATCAAATTCTAAAGGTTTGCAGGCAGTGAATTCTTTGAAGGTGCATCCTACACGATTTCCTGTACTGCTAGATCCAAGGTTATTGTTGGTATGTAGCGCAGCCTGTACTGCGGCTATGTTTGAAGCTAGAAAAGTACGGAATTCCTCTTCATTCATATTCACGGTGTGTCGAGTAGTCGGTGCCATTTCCTTCAAAATAGTTAAATGGAACAAGTTAATCATACAGAATATTAAGAGTAGTTAATAGTATTTCGTAGCATAATATGAACTCATTTATAAAAGCTTTTTCTTCATATTAGCGTTTTATAAGTTTAAATTCGGGTAGTACCTACCCGTTAAGTTCATACTTAGTAGCTAATATACAATTCAACTACTACAATTCTATATGAAAAACTGATTATAATAATATTTCGCGTTCAAACTTTTATACAATATTTTACAAACTTACAATACCGCTTATTTTACATAAAGCATGAAATATAGTACACAATAACTTTGATACAAGATAGTTGTGAAGATAATTCAAGCTAGTACACAAGTCGTTCAGCAAAGGCAATAAAGACACGTAATTCATACGTCCAGAAACAAGTCATGCATTCTGGTTTTACTAGGACTACTTCCCATCCTTGGTCTTGTGCAACATAACCGTTATGGCCGTTGATAAGACAGCGTGTTGTAACGTCGTCAAAGGGACGAGGGTTACGTAATGTCCAACAGTCCCGTAATAATCTAAAAACCTCATTTCTTACCCCAATTACCGACTCCGTCACTTGTGGAAACGTTTTGTTTAATAGTTGTAGCCCGATGTTCTTGTTCTCACTTTGGTGAGAAGCGAACATTACTAATCCGTAAGCATAACATGCTTCTTTATGTTGCATGTTAGCCGCTTTTTCTAAATCACGAAGTCCAATATTCGGATATATTGAGTCAAAATAATTTCTTAACCCGTTGCGTAAAATAGCATTTGGGTTCCCCGCAATATATGCGTCAAAGTAAACACATCGTAACTTATGGGTTTCCCAATGTGATATCCCCCATCTTTCAAACGAAAGTCTCTTATAAACCAAGACATTCTTGGAACGTTCTTCGAATGTCTTACAAACTGATCTCGCCTTAAATAGTTGTGCCGAAGAATTCTGGCCGACTCTAGACAAGATTTCATCAATCATGTCTCCGGGTAGGTCTTTTAAAATATTGGGTTGTCTATCCATTTTGTATTTTTAAACTGTAAAATAGACAAGAGTTAGATTCATAAAAAAAAAAAATACTTATTAATACAAGCAATTTTTACATATATCATAAAGCATAAGAACACTATATTCCATATATTACACCACACGAATACAACTATCTTATTCCGACTCGCTCGTTTCTTCTTCTTCGGTTTTGGTTCGTTTTGCCAAGTTTCTAGGGATATATGATGTTCCCCTAATACGAACCGTCGTTGTCCACATTGGTTTAGAAAAACCTGGTGGTATCAGAGCGGTGGTATTAAACTTATAATAATATATTAGGACTATTATTTTAATACATACATTTTTGAAATATACTATAAACATTATAATAATTATTATCTTATATATTATTAGTTAAAATCACTACACCAAGTGATATATTAGTAATATTATATTTATATATTATAATTAATAATTAATATTATAATTAAATATATAATTAATTATTTAAATATATTAATATTATAATATATTAGTAATATTATATTATCTATAACTATATTATATTTTAATATAACAATAGTTTTGCAATGGGTTTCGTAATTTGAAGGCACAAAAACTAATAAGAAAAGGTTGCTATGCTGTTCTAGCACACGTCGAGAAAGTACAAACTGAAGAAAAGAGCATCAATGATGTTCCCATTGCAAAAGAATTTCCCGATGTATTTCCGAAAGAATTACCGGGATTACCCCCACATCGATCCGTTGAATTTCAAATAGATCTTGTACCAGGAGCTGCACCAATAGCTCGTGCTCCTTACAGACTCGCACCCAGCGAGATGAAAGAACTGCAAAGCCAATTACAAGAACTTTTAGAGCGTGGTTTCATTCGACCAAGCACATCACCGTGGGGAGCTCCTGTTTTGTTTGTCAAGAAGAAAGATGGTACATTCAGGTTATGTATCGACTACCGAGAGTTAAACAAACTTACCATCAAGAACCGCTACCCACTACCGAGAATCGACGACTTATTTGATCAACTACAAGGCTCGTCTGTTTATTCAAAGATTGACTTACGTTCCGGGTATCATCAAATTCGGGTGAAAGAAGATGATATTCCAAAGACTGCTTTCAGAACACGTTACGGTCATTACGAGTTTATGGTCATGCCGTTTGGTTTAACTAATGCACCAGCTGTGTTCATGGACCTTATGAACCGAGTGTGTGGACCATACCTTGACAAGTTTGTCATTGTTTTCATTGATGACATACTTATTTACTCAAAGAATGACCAAGAACACGGTGAACATTTGAGAAAGGTGTTAGAAGTATTGAGAAAGGAAGAATTGTACGCTAAGTTTTCAAAGTGTGCATTTTGGTTGGAAGAAGTTCAATTCCTCGGTCACATAGTGAACAAAGAAGGTATTAAGGTGGATCCGGCAAAGATAGAAACTGTTGAAAAGTGGGAAACCCCGAAAACTCCGAAACACATACGCCAGTTTTTAGGACTAGCTGGTTACTACAGAAGGTTCATCCAAGACTTTTCCAGAATAGCAAAACCCTTGACTGCATTAACGCATAAAGGGAAGAAATTTGAATGGAATGATGAACAAGAGAAAGCGTTTCAGTTATTGAAGAAAAAGCTAACTACGGCACCTATATTGTCATTGCCTGAAGGGAATGATGATTTTGTGATTTATTGTGATGCATCAAAGCAAGGTCTCGGTTGTGTATTAATGCAACGAACGAAGGTGATTGCTTATGCGTCTAGACAATTGAAGATTCACGAACAAAATTATACGACGCATGATTTGGAATTAGGCGCGGTTGTTTTTGCATTAAAGACTTGGAGGCACTACTTATATGGGGTCAAAAGTATTATATATACCGACCACAAAAGTCTTCAACACATATTTAATCAGAAACAACTGAATATGAGGCAGCGTAGGTGGATTGAATTATTGAATGATTACGACTTTGAGATTCGTTACCACCCGGGGAAGGCAAATGTGGTAGCCGATGCCTTGAGCAGGAAGGACAGAGAACCCATTCGAGTAAAATCTATGAATATAATGATTCATAATAACATTACTACTCAAATAAAGGAGGCGCAACAAGGAGTTTTAAAAGAGGGAAATTTAAAGGATGAAATACCCAAAGGATCGGAGAAGCATCTTAATATTCGGGAAGACGGAAGCCGGTATAGGGCTGAAAGGATTTGGGTACCAAAATTTGGAGATATGAGAGAAATGGTACTTAGAGAAGCTCATAAAACCAGATACTCAATACATCCTGGAACGGGGAAGATGTACAAGGATCTCAAGAAACATTTTTGGTGGCCGGGTATGAAAGCCGATGTTGCTAAATACGTAGGAGAATGTTTGACGTGTTCTAAGGTCAAAGCTGAGCATCAGAAACCATCAGGTCTACTTCAACAACCCGAAATCCCGGAATGGAAATGGGAAAACATTACCATGGATTTCATCACTAAATTGCCAAGGACTGCAAGTGGTTTTGATACTATTTGGGTAATAGTTGATCGTCTCACCAAATCCGCACACTTCCTACCAATAAGAGAAGATGACAAGATGGAGAAGTTAGCACGACTGTATTTGAAGGAAGTCATCTCCAGACATGGAATACCAATCTCTATTATCTCTGATAGGGATGGCAGATTTATTTCAAGATTCTGGCAGACATTACAGCAAGCATTAGGAACTCGTCTAGACATGAGTACTGCCTATCATCCACAAACTGATGGGCAGAGCGAAAGGACGATACAAACGCTTGAAGACATGCTACGAGCTTGTGTTATTGATTTCGGAAACAGTTGGGATCGACATCTACCGTTAGCAGAATTTTCCTACAACAACAGCTACCATTCAAGCATTGAGATGGCGCCGTTTGAAGCACTTTATGGTAGAAAGTGCAGGTCTCCGATTTGTTGGAGTGAAGTGGGGGATAGACAGATTACGGGTCCGGAGATTATACAAGAAACTACCGAGAAGATCATCCAAATTCAACAACGGTTGAAAACCGCCCAAAGTCGACAAAAGAGCTACGCTGACATTAAAAGAAAAGATATAGAATTTGAAATTGGAGAGATGGTCATGCTTAAAGTTGCACCTTGGAAAGGCGTTGTTCGATTTGGTAAACGAGGGAAATTAAATCCAAGGTATATTGGACCATTCAAGATTATTGATCGTGTCGGACCAGTAGCTTACCGACTAGAGTTACCTCAACAACTCGCGGCTGTACATAACACTTTCCACGTCTCGAATTTAAAGAAATGTTTTGCTAAAGAAGATCTCACTATTCCGTTAGATGAAATCCAAATCAACGAAAAACTTCAATTCATCGAAGAACCCGTCGAAATAATGGATCGTGAGGTTAAAAGACTTAAGCAAAACAAGATACCAATTGTTAAGGTTCGATGGAATGCTCGTAGAGGACCCGAGTTCACCTGGGAGCGTGAAGATCAGATGAAGAAGAAATACCCGCATCTATTTCCAGAAGATTCGTCAACACCTTCAACAGCTTAAAATTTCGGGGCGAAATTTATTTAACGGGTAGGTACTGTAGTGACCCGAACTTTTCCATGTTTATATATATTAACTGAGATTGATGTTTACATGATTAAATGTTTCCAACATGTTAAGCAATCAAACTTGTTAAGACTTGATTAATTGAAATAGGTTTCATATAGACAATTGACCACCCAAGTTGACCGGTGATTCACGAACGTTAAAACTTGTAAAAAACTATATGATGACATATATATGGTTATATATATAGTTAACATGATATTATGATAAGTAAACATATCATTAATTATATTAACAATGAACTACATATGTAAAAACAAGACTACTAACTTAATGATTTTGAAACGAGACATATATGTAACGTTTATCGTTGTAACGACATTTAATGTATATATATCATATTAAGAGATATTCGTACATCATAATATCATGATAATATAATAATTTAAAATCTCTTTTGATATTATAAACATTGGGTTAACAACATTTAACAAGATCGTTAACCTAAAGGTTTCAAAACAACATTTACATGTAACGACTAACGATGACTTAACGACTCAGTTAAAATGTATATACATGTAGTGTTTTAATATGTATTTATACACTTTTGAAAGACTTCAATACACTTATCAAAATACTTCTACTTAACAAAAATGCTTACAATTACATTCTCGTTCAGTTTCATCAACAATTCTACTCGTATGCACCCGTATTCGTACTCGTACAATACACAGCTTTTAGATGTATGTACTATTGGTATATACACTCCAATGATCAGCTCTTAGCAGCCCATGTGAGTCACCTAACACATGTGGGAACCATCATTTGGCAACTAGCATGAAATATCTCATAAGATTACAAAAATATGAGTAATCATTCATGACTTATTTACATGAAAACAAAATTACATATCCTTTATATCTAATCCATACACCAACGACCAAAAACACCTACAAACACTTTCATTCTTCAATTTTCTTCATCTAATTGAACTCTCTCAAGTTCTATCTTCAAGTTCTAAGTGTTCTTCATAAATTCCAAAAGTTCTAGTTTCATAAAATCAAGAATACTTTCAAGTTTGCTAGCTCACTTCCAATCTTGTAAGGTGATCATCCAACCTCAAGAAATCTTTGTTTCTTACAGTAGGTTATCATTCTAATACAAGGTAATAATCATATTCAAACTTTGGTTCAATTTCTATAACTATAACAATCTTATTTCAAGTGATGATCTTACTTGAACTTGTTTTCGTGTCATGATTTTGCTTCAAGAACTTTGAGCCATCCAAGGATCCATTGAAGCTAGATCCATTTTTATCTTTTCCAGTAGGTTCATCCAAGGAACTTAAGGTAGTAATGATGTTCATAACATCATTCAATTCATACATATAAAGCTATCTTATTCGAAGGTTTAAACTTGTAATCACTAGAACATAGTTTAGTTAATTCTAAACTTGTTCGCAAACAAAAGTTAATCCTTCTAACTTGACTTTTAAAATCAACTAAACACATGTTCTATATCTATATGATATGCTAACTTAATGATTTAAAACCTGGAAACACGAAAAACACTGTAAAACCGAATTTACGCCGTCGTAGTAACACCGCGGGCTGTTTTGGGTTAGTTAATTAAAAACTATGATAAACTTTGATTTTAAAGTTGTTATTCTGAGAAAATGATTTTTATTATGAACATGAAACTATATCCAAAAATTATGATTAAACTCAAAGTGGAAGTATGTTTTCTAAAATGGTCATCTAGACGTCGTTCTTTCGACTGAAATGACTACCTTTACAAAAATGACTTGTAACTTATTTTTCCGACTACAAACCTATACTTTTCTGTTTAGATTCATAAAATAGAGTTCAATATGAAACCATATCAATTTGATTCACTCAAAACGGATTTAAAATGAAGAAGTTATGGGTAAAACAAGATTGGATAATTTTTCTCATTTTAGCTACGTGAAAATTGGTAACAAATCTATTCCAACCATAACTTAATCAACTTGTGTTGTATATTATGTAATCTTGAGATACCATAGACACGTATACAATGTTTCGACCTATCATGTCGACACATCTATATATATTTCGGAACAACCATAGACACTCTATATGTGAATGTTGGAGTTAGCTATACAGGGTTGAGGTTGATTCCAAAATATATATAGTTTGAGTTGTGATCAATACTGAGATACGTATACACTGGGTCGTGGATTGATTCAAGATAATATTTATCGATTTATTTCTGTACATCTAACTGTGGACAACTAGTTGTAGGTTACTAACGAGGACAGCTGACTTAATAAACTTAAAACATCAAAATATATTAAAAGTGTTGTAAATATATTTTGAACATACTTTGATATATATGTATATATTGTTATAGGTTCGTGAATCAACCAGTGGCCAAGTCTTACTTCCCGACGAAGTAAAAATCTGTGAAAGTGAGTTATAGTCCCACTTTTAAAATCTAATATTTTTGGGATGAGAATACATGCAGGTTTTATAAATGATTTACAAAATAGACACAAGTACGTGAAACTACATTCTATGGTTGAATTATCGAAATCGAATATGCCCCTTTTTATTAAGTCTGGTAATCTAAGAATTAGGGAACAGACACCCTAATTGACGCGAATCCTAAAGATAGATCTATTGGGCCTAACAAACCCCATCCAAAGTACCGGATGCTTTAGTACTTCGAAATTTATATCATATCCGAAGGGTGTCCCGGAATGATGGGGATATTCTTAAATATGCATCTTGTTAATGTCGGTTACCAGGTGTTCACCATATGAATGATTTTTATCTCTATGTATGGGATGTGTATTGAAATATGAAATCTTGTGGTCTATTATTATGATTTGATAATATATAGGTTAAACCTATAACTCACCAACATTTTTTGTTGACATTTTAAGCATGTTTATTCTCAGGTGATTATTAAGAGCTTCCGCTATCGCATACTTAAATAAGGACGAGATTTGAAGTCCATGCTTGTATGATATTGTGTAAAAACTGCATTCAAGAAACTTTTTTTCGTTGTAACATATTTGTATTGTAAACCATTATGTAATGGTCGTGTGTAAACAGGATATTATAGATTATCATTATTTGATAATCTACGTAAAGCTTTTTAAACCTTTATTGATGAAATAAAGGTTATGGTTTGTTTTAAAATGAATGCAATCTTTGAAAAACGTCTCATATAGAGGTCAAAACCTCGCAACGAAATCAATTAATATGGAACGTTTTTAATCAATAAGAACGGGACTGAAATGTCCCGTTCTTATTGATTAAAAACGTTCCATATTACTTGATTTCGTTGCGAGGTTTTGACCTCTATATGAGACGTTTTTCAAAGACTGCATTCATTTTTAAACAAACCATAACCTTTATTTCATCAATAAAGGTTTAAAACGCTTTACGTAGATTATCAAATAATGATAATCTAAAATATCCTGTTTACACACGACCATTACATAATGGTTTACAATACAAATATGTTACAACAAAATAAGTTTCTTGAATGCAGTTTTTACACAATATCATACAAGCATGGACTCCAAATCTTGTCCTTATTTAAGTATGTGACAGCGGAAGCTCTTAATAATCACCTGAGAATAAACATGCTTAAAACGTCAACAAAAATGTTGGTGAGTTATAGGTTTAACCTATATATATCAAATCGTAACAATAGACCACAAGATTTCATATTTCAATACACATCCCATACATAGAGATAAAAATCATTCATATGGTGAACACCTGGTAACCGACAATAACAAGATGCATATATAAGAATATCCCCATCATTCCGGGACACCCTTCGGATATGATATAAATTTCGAAGTACTAAAGCATCCGGTACTTTGGATGGGGTTTGTTAGGCCCAATAGATCTATCTTTAGGATTCGCGTCAATTAGGGTGTCTGTTCCCTAATTCTTAGATTACCAGACTTAATAAAAAGGGGCATATTCGATTTCGATAATTCAACCATAGAATGTAGTTTCACGTACTTGTGTCTATTTTGTAAATCATTTATAAAACCTGCATGTATTCTCATCCCAAAAATATTAGATTTTAAAAGTGGGACTATAACTCACTTTCACAGATTTTTACTTCGTCGGGAAGTAAGACTTGGCCACTGGTTGATTCACGAACCTATAACAATATATACATATATATCAAAGTATGTTCAAAATATATTTACAACACTTTTAATATATTTTGATGTTTTAAGTTTATTAAGTCAGCTGTCCTCGTTAGTAACCTACAACTAGTTGTCCACAGTTAGATGTACAGAAATAAATCGATAAATATTATCTTGAATCAATCCACGACCCAGTGTATACGTATCTCAGTATTGATCACAACTCAAACTATATATATTTTGGAATCAACCTCAACCCTGTATAGCTAACTCCAACATTCACATATAGAGTGTCTATGGTTGTTCCGAAATATATATAGATGTGTCGACATGATAGGTCGAAACATTGTATACGTGTCTATGGTATCTCAAGATTACATAATATATAATACAAGTTGATTAAGTTATGGTTGGAATAGATTTGTTACCAATTTTCACGTAGCTAAAATGAGAAAAATTATCCAATCTTGTTTTACCCATAACTTCTTCATTTTAAATCCGTTTTGAGTGAATCAAATTGCTATGGTTTCATATTGAACTCTATTTTATGAATCTAAACAAAAAAAGTATAGGTTTATAGTCGGAAAAATAAGTTACAAGTCGTTTTTGTAAAGGTAGTCATTTCAGTCGAAAGAACGACGTCTAGATGACCATTTTAGAAAACATACTTCCACTTTGAGTTTAACCATAATTTTTGGATATAGTTTCATGTTCATAATAAAAATCATTTTCTCAGAATAACAACTTTTAAATCAAAGTTTATCATAGTTTTTAATTAACTAACCCAAAACAGCCCGCGGTGTTACTACGACGGCGTAAATCCGGTTTTATGGTGTTTTTCGTGTTTCCAGGTTTTAAATCATTAAGTTAGCATATCATATAGATATAGAACATGTGTTTAGTTGATTTTAAAAGTCAAGTTAGAAGGATTAACTTTTGTTTGCGAACAAGTTTAGAATTAACTAAACTATGTTCTAGTGATTACAAGTTTAAACCTTCGAATAAGATAGCTTTATATGTATGAATTGAATGATGTTATGAACATCATTACTACCTTAAGTTCCTTGGATGAACCTACTGGAAAAGATAAAAATGGATCTAGCTTCAATGGATCCTTGGATGGCTCAAAGTTCTTGAAGCAAAATCATGACACGAAAACAAGTTCAAGTAAGATCATCACTTGAAATAAGATTGTTATAGTTATAGAAATTGAACCAAAGTTTGAATATGATTATTACCTTGTATTAGAATGATAACCTACTGTAAGAAACAAAGATTTCTTGAGGTTGGATGATCACCTTACAAGATTGGAAGTGAGCTAGCAAACTTGAAAGTATTCTTGATTTTATGAAACTAGAACTTTTGGAATTTATGAAGAACACTTAGAACTTGAAGATAGAACTTGAGAGAGTTCAATTAGATGAAGAAAATTGAAGAATGAAAGTGTTTGTAGGTGTTTTTGGTCGTTGGTGTATGGATTAGATATAAAGGATATGTAATTTTGTTTTCATGTAAATAAGTCATGAATGATTACTCATATTTTTGTAATCTTATGAGATATTTCATGCTAGTTGCCAAATGATGGTTCCCACATGTGTTAGGTGACTCACATGGGCTGCTAAGAGCTGATCATTGGAGTGTATATACCAATAGTACATACATCTAAAAGCTGTGTATTGTACGAGTACGAATACGGGTGCATACGAGTAGAATTGTTGATGAAACTGAACGAGAATGTAATTGTAAGCATTTTTGTTAAGTAGAAGTATTTTGATAAGTGTATTGAAGTCTTTCAAAAGTGTATAAATACATATTAAAACACTACATGTATATACATTTTAACTGAGTCGTTAAGTCATCGTTAGTCGTTACATGTAAGTGTTGTTTTGAAACCTTTAGGTTAACGATCTTGTTAAATGTTGTTAACCCAATGTTTATAATAACAAAAGAGATTTTAAATTATTATATTATTATGATATTATGATGTACGAATATCTCTTAATATGATATATATACATTAAATGTCGTTACAACGATAAACGTTACATATATGTCTCGTTTCAAAATCATTAAGTTAGTAGTCTTGTTTTTACATATGTAGTTCATTGTTAATATAATTAATGATATGTTTACTTATCATAATATCATGTTAACTATATATATAACCATATATATGTCATCATATAGTTTTTTACAAGTTTTAACGTTCGTGAATCACCGGTCAACTTGGGTGGTCAATTGTCTATATGAAACCTATTTCAATTAATCAAGTCTTAACAAGTTTGATTGCTTAACATGTTGGAAACATTTAATCATGTAAACATCAATCTCAGTTAATATATATAAACATGGAAAAGTTCGGGTCACTACAGTACCTACCCGTTAAATAAATTTCGCCCCGAAATTTTAAGCTGTTGAAGGTGTTGACGAATCTTCTGGAAATAGATGCGGGTATTTCTTCTTCATCTGATCTTCACGCTCCCAGGTGAACTCGGGTCCTCTACGAGCATTCCATCGAACCTTAACAATTGGTATCTTGTTTTGCTTAAGTCTTTTAACCTCACGATCCATTATTTCGACGGGTTCTTCGATGAATTGAAGTTTTTCGTTGATTTGGATTTCATCTAACGGAATAGTGAGATCTTCTTTAGCAAAACATTTCTTTAAATTCGAGACGTGGAAAGTGTTATGTACAGCCGCGAGTTGTTGAGGTAACTCTAGTCGGTAAGCTACTGGTCCGACACGATCAATAATCTTGAATGGTCCAATATACCTTGGATTTAATTTCCCTCGTTTACCAAATCGAACAACGCCTTTCCAAGGTGCAACTTTAAGCATGACCATCTCTCCAATTTCAAATTCTATATCTTTTCTTTTAATGTCAGCGTAGCTCTTTTGTCGACTTTGGGCGGTTTTCAACCGTTGTTGAATTTGGATGATCTTCTCGGTAGTTTCTTGTATAATCTCCGGACCCGTAATCTGTCTATCCCCCACTTCACTCCAACAAATCGGAGACCTGCACTTTCTACCATAAAGTGCTTCAAACGGCGCCATCTCAATGCTTGAATGGTAGCTGTTGTTGTAGGAAAATTCTGCTAACGGTAGATGTCGATCCCAACTGTTTCCGAAATCAATAACACAAGCTCGTAGCATGTCTTCAAGCGTTTGTATCGTCCTTTCGCTCTGCCCATCAGTTTGTGGATGATAGGCAGTACTCATGTCTAGACGAGTTCCTAATGCTTGCTGTAATGTCTGCCAGAATCTTGAAATAAATCTGCCATCCCTATCAGAGATAATAGAGATTGGTATTCCATGTCTGGAGATGACTTCCTTCAAATACAGTCGTGCTAACTTCTCCATCTTGTCATCTTCTCTTATTGGTAGGAAGTGTGCGGATTTGGTGAGACGATCAACTATTACCCAAATAGTATCAAAACCACTTGCAGTCCTTGGCAATTTAGTGATGAAATCCATGGTAATGTTTTCCCATTTCCATTCCGGGATTTCGGGTTGTTGAAGTAGACCTGATGGTTTCTGATGCTCAGCTTTGACCTTAGAACACGTCAAACATTCTCCTACGTATTTAGCAACATCGGCTTTCATACCCGGCCACCAAAAATGTTTCTTGAGATCCTTGTACATCTTCCCCGTTCCAGGATGTATTGAGTATCTGGTTTTATGAGCTTCTCTAAGTACCATTTCTCTCATATCTCCAAATTTTGGTACCCAAATCCTTTCAGCCCTATACCGGCTTCCGTCTTCCCGAATATTAAGATGCTTCTCCGATCCTTTGGGTATTTCATCCTTTAAATTTCCCTCTTTTAAAACTCCTTGTTGCGCCTCCTTTATTTGAGTAGTAATGTTATTATGAATCATTATATTCATAGATTTTACTCGAATGGGTTCTCTGTCCTTCCTGCTCAAGGCATCGGCTACCACATTTGCCTTCCCCGGGTGGTAACGAATCTCAAAGTCGTAATCATTCAATAATTCAATCCACCTACGCTGCCTCATATTCAGTTGTTTCTGATTAAATATGTGTTGAAGACTTTTGTGGTCGGTATATATAATACTTTTGACCCCATATAAGTAGTGCCTCCAAGTCTTTAATGCAAAAACAACCGCGCCTAATTCCAAATCATGCGTCGTATAATTTTGTTCGTGAATCTTCAATTGTCTAGACGCATAAGCAATCACCTTCGTTCGTTGCATTAATACACAACCGAGACCTTGCTTTGATGCATCACAATAAATCACAAAATCATCATTCCCTTCAGGCAATGACAATATAGGTGCCGTAGTTAGCTTTTTCTTCAATAACTGAAACGCTTTCTCTTGTTCATAAAACCAGATACTCAATACATCCTGGAACGGGGAAGATGTACAAGGATCTCAAGAAACATTTTTGGTGGCCGGGTATGAAAGCCGATGTTGCTAAATACGTAGGAGAATGTTTGACGTGTTCTAAGGTCAAAGCTGAGCATCAGAAACCATCAGGTCTACTTCAACAACCCGAAATCCCGGAATGGAAATGGGAAAACATTACCATGGATTTCATCACTAAATTGCCAAGGACTGCAAGTGGTTTTGATACTATTTGGGTAATAGTTGATCGTCTCACCAAATCAGCACACTTCCTACCAATAAGAGAAGATGACAAGATGGAGAAGTTAGCACGACTGTATTTGAAGGAAGTCGTCTCCAGACATGGAATACCAATCTCTATTATCTCTGATAGGGATGGCAGATTTATTTCAAGATTCTGGCAGACATTACAGCAAGCATTAGGAACTCGTCTAGACATGAGTACTGCCTATCATCCACAAACTGATGGGCAGAGCGAAAGGACGATACAAACGCTTGAAGACATGCTACGAGCATGTGTTATTGATTTCGGAAACAGTTGGGATCGACATCTACCGTTAGCAGAATTTTCCTACAACAACAGCTACCATTCAAGTATTGAGATGGCGCCATTTGAAGCACTTTATGGTAGAAAGTGCAGGTCTCCGATTTGTTGGAGTGAAGTGGGGGATAGACAGATTACGGGTCCGGAGATTATACAAGAAACTACCGAGAAGATCATCCAAATTCAACAACGGTTGAAAACCGCCCAAAGTCGACAAAAGAGCTACGCTGACATTAAAAGAAAAGATATAGAATTTGAAATTGGAGAGATGGTCATGCTTAAAGTTGCACCTTGGAAAGGCGTTGTTCGATTTGGTAAACGAGGGAAATTAAATCCAAGGTATATTGGACCATTCAAGATTATTGATCGTGTCGGACCAGTAGCTTACCGACTAGAGTTACCTCAACAACTCGCGGCTGTACATAACACTTTCCACGTCTCGAATTTAAAGAAATGTTTTGCTAAAGAAGATCTCACTATTCCGTTAGATGAAATCCAAATCAACGAAAAACTTCAATTCATCGAAGAACCCGTCGAAATAATGGATCGTGAGGTTAAAAGACTTAAGCAAAACAAGATACCAATTGTTAAGGTTCGATGGAATGCTCGTAGAGGACCCGAGTTCACCTGGGAGCGTGAAGATCAGATGAAGAAGAAATACCCGCATCTATTTCCAGAAGATTCGTCAACACCTTCAACAGCTTAAAATTTCGGGACGAAATTTATTTAACGGGTAGGTACTGTAGTGACCCGAACTTTTCCATGTTTATATATATTAATTGAGATTGATATTTACATGATTAAATGTTTCCAACATGTTAAGCAATCAAACTTGTTAAGACTTGATTAATTGAAATAGGTTTCATATAGACAATTGACCACCCAAGTTGACCGGTGATTCACGAACGTTAAAACTTGTAAAAACTATATGATGACATATATATGGTTATATATATAGTTAAAATTATATTATGATAATTAAACATATCATTAAGTATATTAACAATGAACTACATATGTAAAAACAAGACTACTAACTTAATGATTTTGAAACGAGACATATGTGTAACGATTATCGTTGTAACGACATTTAATGTATATATATCATATTAAGAGATATTCGTACATCATAATATCATGATAATATAATAATTTAAAATCTCTTTTGATATTATAAACATTGGGTTAACAACATTTAACAAGATCGTTAACCTAAAGGTTTCAAAACAACATTTACATGTAACGACTAACGATGACTTAACGACTCAGTTAAAATGTATATACATGTAGTGTTTTAATATGTATTTATACACTTTTGAAAGACTTCAATACACTTATCAAAATACTTCTACTTAACAAAAATGCTTACAATTACATCCTCGTTCAGTTTCATCAACAATTCTACTCGTATGCACCCGTATTCGTACTCGTACAATACACAGCTTTTAGATGTATGTACTATTGGTATATACACTCCAATGATCAGCTCTTAGCAGCCCATGTGAGTCACCTAACACATGTGGGAACCATCATTTGGCAACTAGCATGAAATATCTCATAAAATTACAAAAATATGAGTAATCATTCATGACTTATTTACATGAAAACAAAATTACATATCCTTTATATCTAATCCATACACCAACGACCAAAAACACCTACAAACACTTTTATTCTTCAATTTTCTTCATCTAATTGATCTCTCTCAAGTTCTATCTTCAAGTTCTAAGTGTTCTTCATAAATTCCAAAAGTTCTAGTTTCATAAAATCAAGAATACTTTCAAGTTTGCTAGCTCACTTCCAATCTTGTAAGGTGATCATCCAACCTCAAGAAATCTTTGTTTCTTACAGTAGGTTATCATTCTAATACAAGGTAATAATCATATTCAAACTTTGGTTCAATTTCTATAACTATAACAATCTTATTTCAAGTGATGATCTTACTTGAACTTGTTTTCGTGTCATGATTCTGCTTCAAGAACTTCGAGCCATCCAAGGATCCATTGAAGCTAGATCCATTTTTCTCTTTTCCAGTAGGTTTATCCAAGGAAATTAAGGTAGTAATGATGTTCATAACATCATTCGATTCATACATATAAAGCTATCTTATTCGAAGGTTTAAACTTGTAATCACTAGAACATAGTTTAGTTAATTCTAAACTTGTTCGCAAACAAAAGTTAATCCTTCTAACTTGACTTTTAAAATCAACTAAACACATGTTCTATATCTATATGATATGCTAACTTAATGATTTAAAACCTGGAAACACGAAAACACCGTAAAACCGGATTTACGCCGTCGTAGTAACACCGCGGGCTGTTTTGGGTTAGTTAATTAAAAACTATGATAAACTTTGATTTAAAAGTTGTTATTCTGAGAAAATGATTTTTATTATGAACATGAAACTATATCCAAAAATTATGGTTAAACTCAAAGTGAAAGTATGTTTTCTAAAATGGTCATCTAGACGTCGTTCTTTCGACTGAAATGACTACCTTTACAAAAACGACTTGTAACTTATTTTTTCGACTATAAACCTATACTTTTTCTGTTTAGATTCATAAAATAGAGTTCAATATGAAACCATAGCAATTTGATTCACTCAAAACGGATTTAAAATGAAGAAGTTATGGGTAAAACAAGATTGGATAATTTTTCTCATTTTAGCTACGTGAAAATTGGTAACAAATCTATTCCAACCATAACTTAATCAACTTGTATTGTATATTATGTAATCTTGAGATACCATAGACACGTATACAATGTTTCGACCTATCATGTCGACACATCTATATATATTTCGGAACAACCATAGACACTCTATATGTGAATGTTGGAGTTAGCTATACAGGGTTGAGGTTGATTCCAAAATATATATAGTTTGAGTTGTGATCAATACTGAGATACGTATACACTGGGTCGTGGATTGATTCAAGATAATATTTATCGATTTATTTTTCTGTACATCTAACTGTGGACAACTAGTTGTAGGTTACTAACGAGGACAGCTGACTTAATAAACTTAAAACATCAAAATATATTAAAAGTGTTGTAAATATATTTTGAACATACTTTGATATATATGTATATATTGTTATAGGTTCGTGAATCAACCAGTGGCCAAGTCTTACTTCCCGGCGAAGTAAAAATCTCTGAAAGTGAGTTATAGTCCCACTTTTAAAATCTAATATTTTTGGGATGAGAATACATGCAGGTTTTATAAATGATTTACAAAATAGACACAAGTACGTGAAACTACATTCTATGGTTGAATTAACGAAATCGAATATGCCCCTTTTTATTAAGTCTGGTAATCTAAGAATTAGGGAACAGACACCCTAATTGACGCGAATCCTAAAGATAGATCTATTGGGCCTAACAAACCCCATCCAAAGTACCGGATGCTTTAGTACTTCGAAATTTATATCATATCCGAAGGGTGTCCCGGAATGATGGGGATATTCTTATATATGCATCTTGTTATTGTCGGTTACCAGGTGTTCACCATATGAATGATTTTTATCTCTATGTATGGGATGTGTATTGAAATATGAAATCTTGTGGTCTATTGTTACGATTTGATATATATAGGTTAAACCTATAACTCACCAACATTTTTGTTGATGTTTAAAGCATGTTTATTCTCAGGTGAATATTAAGAGCTTCCGCTGTTGCATACTAAAATAAGGACAAGATTTGGAGTCCATGTTTGTATGATATTGTGTAAAAACTGCATTCAAGAAACTGATTTCGATGTAACATATTTGTATTGTAAACCATTATGTAATGGTCGTGTGTAAACAGGATATTTTAGATTATCATTATTTGATAATCTACGTAAAGCTTTTTAAACCTTTATTTATGAAATAAAGGTTATGGTTTGTTTTAAAAATGAATGCAGTCTTTGAAAAACGTCTCATATAGAGGTCAAAACCTCGCAACGAAATCAATTAATATGGAACGTGGTTTTGACCTCTATATGAGACGTTTTTCAAAGACTGCATTCATTTTTAAACAAACCATAACCTTTATTTCATCAATAAAGGTTTAAAAAGCTTTACGTAGATTATCAAATAATGATAATCTAATATATCCTGTTTACACACGACCATTACATAATGGTTTACAATACAAATATGTTACAACAAAATAAGTTTCTTGAATGCAGTTTTTACACAATATCATACAAGCATGGACTCCAAATCTTGTCCTTATTTAAGTATGCGACAGCGGAAGCTCTTAATAATCACCTGAGAATAAACATGCTTAAAACGTCAACAAAAATGTTGGTGAGTTATAGGTTTAACCTATATATATCAAATCGTAACAATAGACCACAAGATTTCATATTTTAATACACATCCCATACATAGAGATAAAAATCATTCATATTGTGAACACCTGGTAACCGACATTAACAAGATGCATATATATAAGAATATCCCCATCATTCCGGGACACCCTTCGGATATGATATAAATTTCAAAGTACTAAAGCATCCGGTACTTTAGATAGAGTTTGTTAGGCCTAATAGATCTATCTTTAGAATTCGCGTCAATTAGGGTGTCTGTTCCCTAATTCTTAGATTACCAGACTTAATAAAAAGGGGCATATTCGATTTCGATAATTCAACCATAGAATGTAGTTTCACGTACTTGTGTCTATTTTGTAAATCATTTATAAAACCTGCATGTATTCTCATCCCAAAAATATTAGATTTTAAAAGTGGGACTATAACTCACTTTCACAGATTTTTACTTCGTCGGGAAGTAAGACTTGGCCACTGGTTGATTCACGAACCTATAACAATATATACATATATATCAAAGTATGTTCAAAATATATTTACAACACTTTTAATATATTTTGATGTTTTAAGTTTATTAAGTCAGCTGTCCTCGTTAGTAACCTACAACTAGTTGTCCACAGTTAGATGTACAGAAATAAATCGATAAATATTATCTTGAATCAATCCACGACCCAGTGTATACGTATCTCAGTATTGATCACAACTCAAACTATATATATTTTGGAATCAACCTCAACCCTGTATAGCTAACTCCAACATTCACATATAGAGTGTCTATGGTTGTTCCGAAATATATATAGATGTGTCGACATGATAGGTCGAAACATTGTATACGTGTCTATGGTATCTCAAGATTACATAATATATAATACAAGTTGATTAAGTTATGGTTGGAATAGATTTGTTACCAATTTTCACGTAGCTAAAATGAGAAAAATTATCCAATCTTGTTTTACCCATAACTTCTTCATTTTAAATCCGTTTTGAGTGAATCAAATTGCTATGGTTTCATATTGAACTCTATTTTATGAATCTAAACAAAAAAAGTATAGGTTTCTAGTCGGAAAAATAAGTTACAAGTCGTTTTTGTAAAGGTAGTCATTTCAGTCGAAAGAACGACGTCTAGATGACCATTTTAGAAAACATACTTCCACTTTGAGTTTAACCATAATTTTTGGATATAGTTTCATGTTCATAATAAAAATCATTTTCTCAGAATAACAACTTTTAAATCAAAGTTTATCATAGTTTTTAATTAACTAACCCAAAACAGCCCGCGGTGTTACTAAGACGGCGTAAATCCGGTTTTACGGTGTTTTTCGTGTTTCCAGGTTTTAAATCATTAAGTTAGCATATCATATAGATATAGAACATGTGTTTAGTTGATTTTAAAAGTCAAGTTAGAAGGATTAACTTTTGTTTGCGAAATAGTTTAGAATTAACTAAACTATGTTCTAGTGATTACAAGTTTAAACCTTCGAATAAGATAGCTTTATATGTATGAATCGAATGATGTTATAAACATCATTACTACCTTAAGTTCCTTGGATGAACCTACTGGAAAAGAGAAAAATGGATCTAGCTTCAATGGATCCTTGGATGGCTCAAAGTTCTTGAAGCAAAATCATGACACGAAAACAAGTTCAAGTAAGATCATCACTTGAAATAAGATTGTTATAGTTATAGAAATTGAACCAAAGTTTGAATATGATTATTACCTTGTATTAGAATGATAACCTTCTGTAAGAAACAAAGATTTCTTGAGGTTGGATGATCACCTTACAAGATTGGAAGTGAGCTAGCAAACTTGAAAGTATTCTTGATTTTATGAAACTAGAACTTTTGGAATTTATGAAGAACACTTAGAACTTGAAGATAGAACTTGAGAGAGTTCAATTAGATGAAGAAAATTGAAGAATGAAAGTGTTTGTAGGTGTTTTTGGTCGTTGGTGTATGGATTAGATATAAAGGATATGTAATTTTGTTTTCATGTAAATAAGTCATGAATGATTACTCATATTTTTGTAATCTTATGAGATATTTCATGCTAGTTGCCAAATGATGGTTCCCACATGTGTTAGGTGACTCACATGGGCTGCTAAGAGCTGATCATTGGAGTGTATATACCAATAATACATACATCTAAAAGCTGTGTATTGTACGAGTACGAATACGGGTGCATACGAGTAGAATTGTTGATGAAACTGAACGAGAATGTAATTGTAAGCATTTTTGTTAAGTAGAAGTATTTTGATAAGTGTATTGAAGTCTTTCAAAAGTGTATAAATACATATTAAAACACTACATGTATATACATTTTAACTGAGTCGTTAAGTCATCGTTAGTCGTTACATGTAAGTGTTGTTTTGAAACCTTTAGGTTAACGATCTTGTTAAATGTTGTTAACCCAATGTTTATAATAACAAAAGAGATTTTAAATTATTATATTATCATGATATTATGATGTACGAATATCTCTTAATATGATATATATACATTAAATGTCGTTACAACGATAAACGTTACATATATGTCTCGTTTCAAAATCATTAAGTTAGTAGTCTTGTTTTTACATATGTAGTTCATTGTTAATATAATTAATGATATGTTTACTTATCATAATATCATGTTAACTATATATATAACCATATATATGTCATCATATAGTTTTTTTTTTACAAGTTTTAACGTTCGTGAATCACCGGTCAACTTGGGTGGTCAATTGTCTATATGAAATCTATTTCAATTAATCAAGTCTTAACAAGTTTGATTGCTTAACATGTTGGAAACATTTAATCATGTAAACATCAATCTCAATTAATATATATAAACATGGAAAAGTTCGGGTCACTACAGTACCTACCCGTTAAATAAATTTCGTCCCGAAATTTTAAGCTGTTGAAGGTGTTGACGAATCTTCTGGAAATAGATGCGGGTATTTCATCTTCATCTGATCTTCACGCTCCCAGGTGAACTCGGGTCCTCTACGAGCATTCCATCGAACCTTAACAATTGGTATCTTGTTTTGCTTAAGTCTTTTAACCTCACGATCCATTATTTCGACGGGTTCTTCGATGAATTGGAGTTTTTCGTTGATTTGGATTTCATCTAACGGAATAGTGAGATCTTCTTTAGCAAAACATTTCTTCAAATTCGAGACGTGGAAAGTGTTATGTACAGCCGCGAGTTGTTGAGGTAACTCAAGTCGGTAAGCTACTGGTCCGACACGATCAATAATCTTGAATGGTCCAATATACCTTGGATTTAATTTCCCTCGTTTACCAAATCGAACAACGCCTTTCCAAGGTGAAACTTTAAGCATGACCATCTCTCCAATTTCAAATTCTATATCTTTTCTTTTAATGTCAGCGTAGCTCTTTTGTCGACTTTGGGCGGTTTTCAACCGTTGTTGAATTTGGATGATCTTCTCGGTAGTTTCTTGTATAATCTCCGGACCCGTAATCTGTCTATCCCCCACCTCACTCCAACAAATCGGAGACCTGCACTTTCTACCATAAAGTGCTTCAAACGGCGCCATCTCAATGCTTGAATACATATAAAGGTAATTCACGAACGTTATTAAGTAATTCAACATTGACTTAACGGACTTAAAATCCAAAAATTTATTTTGAAGGAAATGGCACCGACTACTCGACACACCGTGAATATGAATGAAGAGGAATTCCGTACTTTTCTAGCTTCAAACATAGCCGCAGTACAGGCTGCGCTACATACCAACAATAACCTTGGATCTAGCAGTACAGGAAATCGTGTAGGATGCACCTACAAAGAATTCACTGCCTGCAAACCTTTGGAATTTGATGGAACCGAAGGACCGATCGGATTGAAACGGTGGACCGAGAAGGTTGAATCGGTGTTTGCCATAAGTAAGTGTACTGAAGAGGACAAAGTGAAGTACGCTACGCATACCTTCACAGGTTCTGCGTTAACATGGTGGAATACCTATCTAGAGCAAGTGGGACAAGATGATGCGTACGCACTACCGTGGTCAGCATTCAAGCACTTGATGAACGAGAAGTACCGTCCCAGAACCGAGGTCAATAAGCTCAAGACAGAACTTAGAGGGTTACGAACCCAAGGATTTGATATTACCACGTACGAAAGACGATTCACAGAATTGTGCCTATTGTGTCCGGGAGCATTCGAAGATGAGGAAGAGAAGATCGACGCGTTTGTGAAAGGATTACCGGAAAGAATCCAAGAAGATATAAGTTCACACGAGCCCGCCTCCATACAACAGGCATGTAGAATGGCTCACAAACTAGTGAACCAGATTGAAGAAAGAATTAAAGAACAGACTGCTGAAGAGGCCAATGTGAAGCAAGTCAAAAGAAAGTGGGAGGAAAACGGTGATAAGAATCACCAATACAACAACAACAGCAATTACAACAATAATCGCAACAATTATCCCAACAATCGCAACATCAATCGCAACTACAACAAACGGCCCAACAACAACAACAACAACAACAACCACAGCAACTACAACAATCATCCCAACAACAATAATAACCGCAACAACAACAACAATCAGAAGCAACTATGCCAAAGGTGTGAAAAGAATCACTCGGGGTTCTGCACCAAATTTTGCAACAAGTGTAAAAGAAATGGTCATAGCGCGGCGAAGTGTGAGGTCTACGGACCAGGGGTTAATAGAACGAAAGGAACAAATGGTGTCGGAACGAGTAATGGCGGAGCAAGTAGTGTCGGAGCAAGTTATGCCAATGTAGTTTGTTATAAATGTGGAAAACCAGGCCACATTATTAGAAATTGCCCGAACCAGGAGAACACGAATGGACAAGGCCGTGGAAGAGTTTTCAATATTAATGCGGTAGAGGCACAGGAAGACCCGGAGCTTGTTACGGGTACGTTTCTTATTGACAATAAATCTGCTTACGTTTTATTTGATTCGGGTGCGGATAGAAGCTATATGAGTAGAGATTTTTGTGCTAAATTAAGTTGTCCATTGACGCCTTTGGATAGTAAATTTTTACTCGAATTAGCAAATGGTAAATTAATTTCAGCAGATAATATATGTCGGAATCGAGAAATTAAACTGGTTAGCGAAACATTTAAGATTGATTTGATACCAGTAGAGTTAGGGAGTTTTGATGTGATAATCGGTATGGACTGGTTGAAAGAAGTGAAAGCGGAGATCGTTTGTTACAAAAATGCAATTCGCATTATACGAGAAAAAGGAAAACCCTTAATGGTGTACGGAGAAAAGGGCAACACGAAGCTACATCTTATTAGTAATTTGAAGGCACAAAAACTAATAAGAAAAGGTTGCTATGCTGTTCTAGCACACATCGAGAAAGTACAAACTGAAGAAAAGAGCATCAATGATGTTCCCATTGCAAAAGAATTTCCCGATGTATTTCCAAAAGAATTACCCGGATTACCCCCACATCGATCCGTTGAATTTCAAATAGATCTTGTACCAGGAGCTGCACCAATAGCTCGTGCTCCTTACAGACTCGCACCCAGCGAGATGAAAGAACTGCAAAGCCAATTACAAGAACTTTTAGAGTGTGGTTTCATTCAACCAAGCACATCACCGTGGGGAGCTCCTGTTTTGTTTGTCAAGAAGAAAGATGGTACATTCAGGTTGTGTATCGACTACCGAGAGTTGAACAAACTTACCATCAAGAACCGCTACCCACTACCGAGAATCGACGACTTATTTGATCAACTACAAGGCTCGTCTGTTTATTCAAAGATTGACTTACGTTCCGGGTATCATCAAATGAGGGTGAAAGAAGATGATATTCCAAAGACTGCTTTCAGAACACGTTACGGTCATTACGAGTTTATGGTCATGCCGTTTGGTTTAACTAATGCACCAGCTGTGTTCATGGACCTTATGAACCGAGTGTGTGGACCATACCTTGACAAGTTTGTCATTGTTTTCATTGATGACATACTTATTTACTCAAAGAATGACCAAGAACACGGTGAACATTTGAGAAAGGTGTTAGAAGTATTGAGGAAGGAAGAATTGTACGCTAAGTTTTCAAAGTGTGCATTTTGGTTGGAAGAAGTTCAATTCCTCGGTCACATAGTGAACAAAGAAGGTATTAAGGTGGATCCAGCAAAGATAGAAACTGTTGAAAAGTGGGAAACCCCGAAAACTCCGAAACACGTACGCCAGTTTTTAGGACTAGCTGGTTACTACAGAAGGTTCATCCAAGACTTTTCCAGAATAGCAAAACCCTTGACTGCATTAACGAATAAAGGGAAGAAATTTGAATGGAATGATGAACAAGAGAAAGCGTTTCAGTTATTGAAGAAAAAGCTAACTACGGCACCTATATTGTCATTGCCTGAAGGGAATGATGATTTTGTGATTTATTGTGACGCATCAAAGCAAGGTCTCGGTTGTGTATTAATGCAACGAACGAAGGTGATTGCTTATGCGTCTAGACAATTGAAGATTCACGAACAAAATTATACGACGCATGATTTGGAATTAGGCGCGGTTGTTTTTGCATTAAAGACTTGGAGGCACTACTTATATGGGGTCAAAAGTATTATATATACCGACCACAAAAGTCTTCAACACATATTTAATCAGAAACAACTGAATATGAGGCAGCGTAGGTGGATTGAATTATTGAATGATTACGATTTTGAGATTCGTTACCACCCGGGGAAGGCAAATGTGGTAGCCGATGCCTTGAGCAGGAAGGATAGAGAACCCATTCGAGTAAAATCTATGAATATAATGATTCATAATAACATTACTACTCAAATAAAGGAGGCGCAACAAGGAGTTTTAAAAGAGGGAAATTTAAAGGATGAAATACCCAAAGGATCGGAGAAGCATCTTAATATTCGGGAAGACGGAACCCGGTATAGGGCTGAAAGGATTTGGGTACCAAAATTTGGAGATATGAGAGAAATGGTACTTAGAGAAGCTCATAAAACCAGATACTCAATACATCCTGGAACGGGGAAGATGTACAAGGATCTCAAGAAACATTTTTGGTGGCCGGGTATGAAAGCCGATGTTGCTAAATACGTAGGAGAATGTTTGACGTGTTCTAAGGTCAAAGCTGAGCATCAGAAACCATCAGGTCTACTTCAACAACCCGAAATCCCGGAATGGAAATGGGAAAACATTACCATGGATTTCATCACTAAATTGCCAAGGACTGCAAGTGGTTTTGATACTATTTGGGTAATAGTTGATCGTCTCACCAAATCAGCACACTTCCTACCAATAAGAGAAGATGACAAGATGGAGAAGTTAGCACGACTGTATTTGAAGGAAGTCGTCTCCAGACATGGAATACCAATCTCTATTATCTCTGATAGGGATGGCAGATTTATTTCAAGATTCTGGCAGACATTACAGCAAGCATTAGAAACTCGTCTAGACATGAGTACTGCCTATCATCCACAAACTGATGGGCAGAGCGAAAGGACGATACAAACGCTTGAAGACATGCTACGAGCATGTGTTATTGATTTCGGAAACAGTTGGGATCGACATCTACCGTTAGCAGAATTTTCCTACAACAACAGCTACCATTCAAGTATTGAGATGGCGCCATTTGAAGCACTTTATGGTAGAAAGTGCAGGTCTCCGATTTGTTGGAGTGAAGTGGGGGATAGACAGATTACGGGTCCGGAGATTATACAAGAAACTACCGAGAAGATCATCCAAATTCAACAACGGTTGAAAACCGCCCAAAGTCGACAAAAGAGCTACGCTGACATTAAAAGAAAAGATATAGAATTTGAAATTGGAGAGATGGTCATGCTTAAAGTTGCACCTTGGAAAGGCGTTGTTCGATTTGGTAAACGAGGGAAATTAAATCCAAGGTATATTGGACCATTCAAGATTATTGATCGTGTCGGACCAGTAGCTTACCGACTAGAGTTACCTCAACAACTCGCGGCTGTACATAACACTTTCCACGTCTCGAATTTAAAGAAATGTTTTGCTAAAGAAGATCTCACTATTCCGTTAGATGAAATCCAAATCAACGAAAAACTTCAATTCATCGAAGAACCCGTCGAAATAATGGATCGTGAGGTTAAAAGACTTAAGCAAAACAAGATACCAATTGTTAAGGTTCGATGGAATGCTCGTAGAGGACCCGAGTTCACCTGGGAGCGTGAAGATCAGATGAAGAAGAAATACCCGCATCTATTTCCAGAAGATTCGTCAACACCTTCAACAGCTTAAAATTTCGGGACGAAATTTATTTAACGGGTAGGTACTGTAGTGACCCGAACTTTTCCATGTTTATATATATTAATTGAGATTGATATTTACATGATTAAATGTTTCCAACATGTTAAGCAATCAAACTTGTTAAGACTTGATTAATTGAAATAGGTTTCATATAGACAATTGACCACCCAAGTTGACCGGTGATTCACGAACGTTAAAACTTGTAAAAACTATATGATGACATATATATGGTTATATATATAGTTAAAATTATATTATGATAATTAAACATATCATTAAGTATATTAACAATGAACTACATATGTAAAAACAAGACTACTAACTTAATGATTTTGAAACGAGACATATGTGTAACGATTATCGTTGTAACGACATTTAATGTATATATATCATATTAAGAGATATTCGTACATCATAATATCATGATAATATAATAATTTAAAATCTCTTTTGATATTATAAACATTGGGTTAACAACATTTAACAAGATCGTTAACCTAAAGGTTTCAAAACAACATTTACATGTAACGACTAACGATGACTTAACGACTCAGTTAAAATGTATATACATGTAGTGTTTTAATATGTATTTATACACTTTTGAAAGACTTCAATACACTTATCAAAATACTTCTACTTAACAAAAATGCTTACAATTACATCCTCGTTCAGTTTCATCAACAATTCTACTCGTATGCACCCGTATTCGTACTCGTACAATACACAGCTTTTAGATGTATGTACTATTGGTATATACACTCCAATGATCAGCTCTTAGCAGCCCATGTGAGTCACCTAACACATGTGGGAACCATCATTTGGCAACTAGCATGAAATATCTCATAAAATTACAAAAATATGAGTAATCATTCATGACTTATTTACATGAAAACAAAATTACATATCCTTTATATCTAATCCATACACCAACGACCAAAAACACCTACAAACACTTTTATTCTTCAATTTTCTTCATCTAATTGATCTCTCTCAAGTTCTATCTTCAAGTTCTAAGTGTTCTTCATAAATTCCAAAAGTTCTAGTTTCATAAAATCAAGAATACTTTCAAGTTTGCTAGCTCACTTCCAATCTTGTAAGGTGATCATCCAACCTCAAGAAATCTTTGTTTCTTATAGTAGGTTATCATTCTAATACAAGGTAATAATCATATTCAAACTTTGGTTCAATTTCTATAACTATAACAATCTTATTTCAAGTGATGATCTTACTTGAACTTGTTTTCGTGTCATGATTCTGCTTCAAGAACTTCGAGCCATCCAAGGATCCATTGAAGCTAGATCCATTTTTCTCTTTTCCAGTAGGTTTATCCAAGGAAATTAAGGTAGTAATGATGTTCATAACATCATTCGATTCATACATATAAAGCTATCTTATTCGAAGGTTTAAACTTGTAATCACTAGAACATAGTTTAGTTAATTCTAAACTTGTTCGCAAACAAAAGTTAATCCTTCTAACTTGACTTTTAAAATCAACTAAACACATGTTCTATATCTATATGATATGCTAACTTAATGATTTAAAACCTGGAAACACGAAAACACCGTAAAACCGGATTTACGCCGTCGTAGTAACAACTGAAATGTCCCGTTCTTATTGATTAAAAACGTTCCATATTAATTGATTTCGTTGCGAGGTTTTGACCTCTATATGAGACGTTTTTCAAAGACTGCATTCATTTTTAAAACAAACCATAACCTTTATTTCATAAATAAAGGTTTAAAAAGCTTTACGTAGATTATCAAATAATGATAATCTAAAATATCCTGTTTACACACGACCATTACATAATGGTTTACAATACAAATATGTTACATCGAAATCAGTTTCTTGAATGCAGTTTTTACACAATATCATACAAACATGGACTCCAAATCTTGTCCTTATTTTAGTATGCAACAGCGGAAGCTCTTAATATTCACCTGAGAATAAACATGCTTTAAACATCAACAAAAATGTTGGTGAGTTATAGGTTTAACCTATATATATCAAATCGTAACAATAGACCACAAGATTTCATATTTCAATACACATCCCATACATAGAGATAAAAATCATTCATATGGTGAACACCTGGTAACCGACAATAACAAGATGCATATATAAGAATATCCCCATCATTCCGGGACACCCTTCGGATATGATATAAATTTCGAAGTACTAAAGCATCCGGTACTTTGGATGGGGTTTGTTAGGCCCAATAGATCTATCTTTAGGATTCGCGTCAATTAGGGTGTCTGTTCCCTAATTCTTAGATTACCAGACTTAATAAAAAGGGGCATATTCGATTTCGTTAATTCAACCATAGAATGTAGTTTCACGTACTTGTGTCTATTTTGTAAATCATTTATAAAACCTGCATGTATTCTCATCCCAAAAATATTAGATTTTAAAAGTGGGACTATAACTCACTTTCACAGATTTTTACTTCGTCGGGAAGTAAGACTTGGCCACTGGTTGATTCACGAACCTATAACAATATATACATATATATCAAAGTATGTTCAAAATATATTTACAACACTTTTAATATATTTTGATGTTTTAAGTTTATTAAGTCAGCTGTCCTCGTTAGTAACCTACAACTAGTTGTCCACAGTTAGATGTACAGAAATAAATCGATAAATATTATCTTGAATCAATCCACGACCCAGTGTATACGTATCTCAGTATTGATCACAACTCAAACTATATATATTTTGGAATCAACCTCAACCCTGTATAGCTAACTCCAACATTCACATATAGAGTGTCTATGGTTGTTCCGAAATATATATAGATGTGTCGACATGATAGGTCGAAACATTGTATACGTGTCTATGGTATCTCAAGATTACATAATATACAACACAAGTTGATTAAGTTATGGTTGGAATAGATTTGTTACCAATTTTCACGTAGCTAAAATGAGAAAAATTATCCAATCTTGTTTTACCCATAACTTCTTCATTTTAAATCCGTTTTGAGTGAATCAAATTGATATGGTTTCATATTGAACTCTATTTTATGAATCTAAACAGAAAAGTATAGGTTTGTAGTCGGAAAAATAAGTTACAAGTCATTTTTGTAAAGGTAGTCATTTCAGTCGAAAGAACGACGTCTAGATGACCATTTTAGAAAACATACTTCCACTTTGAGTTTAATCATAATTTTTGGATATAGTTTCATGTTCATAATAAAAATCATTTTCTCAGAATAACAACTTTAAAATCAAAGTTTATCATAGTTTTTAATTAACTAACCCAAAACAGCCCGCGGTGTTACTACGACGGCGTAAATTCGGTTTTACAGTGTTTTTCGTGTTTCCAGGTTTTAAATCATTAAGTTAGCATATCATATAGATATAGAACATGTGTTTAGTTGATTTTAAAAGTCAAGTTAGAAGGATTAACTTTTGTTTGCGAACAAGTTTAGAATTAACTAAACTATGTTCTAGTGATTACAAATTTAAACCTTCGAATAAGATAGCTTTATATGTATGAATCGAATGATGTTATGAACATCATTACTACCTTAAGTTCCTTGGATAAATCTACTGGAAAAGAGAAAAATGGATCTAGCTTCAATGGATCCTTGGATGGCTCGAAGTTCTTGAAGCAGAATCATGACACGAAAACAAGTTCAAGTAAGATCATCACTTGAAATAAGATTGTTATAGTTATAGAAATTGAACCAAAGTTTGAATATGATTATTACCTTGTATTAGAATGATAACCTACTGTAAGAAACAAAGATTTCTTGAGGTTGGATGATCACCTTACAAGATTGGAAGTGAGCTAGCAAACTTGAAAGTATTCTTGATTTTATGAAACTAGAACTTTTGGAGTTTATGAAGAACACTTAGAACTTGAAGATAGAACTTGAGAGAGATCAATTAGATGAATAAAATTGAAGAATGAAAGTGTTTGTAGGTGTTTTTGGTCGTTGGTGTATGGATTAGATATAAAGGATATGTAATTTTGTTTTCATGTAAATAAGTCATGAATGATTACTCATATTTTTGTAATTTTATGAGATATTTCATGCTAGTTGCCAAATGATGGTTCCCACATGTGTTAGGTGACTCACATGGGCTGCTAAGAGCTGATCATTGGAGTGTATATACCAATAGTACATACATCTAAAAGCTGTGTATTGTACGAGTACGAATACGGGTGCATACGAGTAGAATTGTTGATGAAACTGAACGAGGATGTAATTGTAAGCATTTTTGTTAAGTAGAAGTATTTTGATAAGTGTATTGAAGTCTTTCAAAAGTGTATAAATACATATTAAAACACTACATGTATATACATTTTAACTGAGTCGTTAAGTCATCGTTAGTCGTTACATGTAAATGTTGTTTTGAAACCTTTAGGTTAACGATCTTGTTAAATGTTGTTAACCCAATGTTTATAATATCAAAAGAGATTTTAAATTATTATATTATCATGATATTATGATGTACGAATATCTCTTAATATGATATATATACATTAAATGTCGTTACAACGATAATCGTTACATATATGTCTCGCTTCAAAATCATTAAGTTAGTAGTCTTGTTTTTACATATGTAGTTCATTGTTAATATACTTAATGATATGTTTACTTATCATAATATAATGTTAACTATATATATAACCATATATATGTCATCATATAGTTTTTACAAGTTTTAACGTTCGTGAATCACCGGTGAACTTGGGTGGTCAATTGTCTATATGAAACCTATTTCAATTAATCAAGTCTTAACAAGTTTGATTGCTTAACATGTTGGAAACATTTAATCATGTAAATATCAATCTCAATTAATATATATAAACATGGAAAAGTTCGGGTCACTACGTACTTGTGTCTATTTTGTAAATCATTTATAAAACCTGCATGTATTCTCATCCCAAAAATATTAGATTTTAAAAGTGGGACTATAACTCACTTTCAGAGATTTTTACTTCGCCGGGAAGTAAGACTTGGCCACTGGTTGATTCACGAACCTATAACAATATATACATATATATCAAAGTATGTTCAAAATATATTTACAACACTTTTAATATATTTTGATGTTTTAAGTTTATTAAGTCAGCTGTCCTCGTTAGTAACCTACAACTAGTTGTCCACAGTTAGATGTACAGAAAAATAAATCGATAAATATTATCTTGAATCAATCCACGACCCAGTGTATACGTATCTCAGTATTGATCACAACTCAAACTATATATATTTTGGAATCAACCTCAACCCTGTATAGCTAACTCCAACATTCACATATAGAGTGTCTATGGTTGTTCCGAAATATATATAGATGTGTCGACATGATAGGTCGAAACATTGTATACGTGTCTATGGTATCTCAAGATTACATAATATACAATACAAGTTGATTAAGTTATGGTTGGAATAGATTTGTTACCAATTTTCACGTAGCTAAAATGAGAAAAATTATCCAATCTTGTTTTACCCATAACTTCTTCATTTTAAATCCGTTTTGAGTGAATCAAATTGCTATGGTTTCATATTGAACTCTATTTTATGAATCTAAACAGAAAAAGTATAGGTTTATAGTCGAACAAATAAGTTACAAGTCGTTTTTGTAAAGGTAGTCATTTCAGTCGAAAGAACGACGTCTAGATGACCATTTTAGAAAACATACTTTCACTTTGAGTTTAACCATAATTTTTGGATATAGTTTCATGTTCATAATAAAAATCATTTTCTCAGAATAACAACTTTTAAATCAAAGTTTATCATAGTTTTTAATTAACTAACCCAAAACAGCCCGCGGTGTTACTACGACGGCGTAAATCCGGTTTTACGGTGTTTTCGTGTTTCCAGGTTTTAAATCATTAAGTTAGCATATCATATAGATATAGAACATGTGTTTAGTTGATTTTAAAAGTCAAGTTAGAAGGATTAACTTTTGTTTGCGAACAAGTTTAGAATTAACTAAACTATGTTCTAGTGATTACAAGTTTAAACCTTCGAATAAGATAGCTTTATATGTATGAATCGAATGATGTTATGAACATCATTACTACCTTAATTTCCTTGGATAAACCTACTGGAAAAGAGAAAAATGGATCTAGCTTCAATGGATCCTTGGATGGCTCGAAGTTCTTGAAGCAGAATCATGACACGAAAACAAGTTCAAGTAAGATCATCACTTGAAATAAGATTGTTATAGTTATAGAAATTGAACCAAAGTTTGAATATGATTATTACCTTGTATTAGAATGATAACCTACTGTAAGAAACAAAGATTTCTTGAGGTTGGATGATCACCTTACAAGATTGGAAGTGAGCTAGCAAACTTGAAAGTATTCTTGATTTTATGAAACTAGAACTTTTGGAATTTATGAAGAACACTTAGAACTTGAAGATAGAACTTGAGAGAGATCAATTAGATGAAGAAAATTGAAGAATAAAAGTGTTTGTAGGTGTTTTTGGTCGTTGGTGTATGGATTAGATATAAAGGATATGTAATTTTGTTTTCATGTAAATAAGTCATGAATGATTACTCATATTTTTGTAATTTTATGAGATATTTCATGCTAGTTGCCAAATGATGGTTCCCACATGTGTTAGGTGACTCACATGGGCTGCTAAGAGCTGATCATTGGAGTGTATATACCAATAGTACATACATCTAAAAGCTGTGTATTGTACGAGTACGAATACGGGTGCATACGAGTAGAATTGTTGATGAAACTGAACGAGGATGTAATTGTAAGCATTTTTGTTAAGTAGAAGTATTTTGATAAGTGTATTGAAGTCTTTCAAAAGTGTATAAATACATATTAAAACACTACATGTATATACATTTTAACTGAGTCGTTAAGTCATCGTTAGTCGTTACATGTAAATGTTGTTTTGAAACCTTTAGGTTAACGATCTTGTTAAATGTTGTTAACCCAATGTTTATAATATCAAAAGAGATTTTAAATTATTATATTATCATGATATTATGATGTACGAATATCTCTTAATATGATATATATACATTAAATGTCGTTACAACGATAATCGTTACACATATGTCTCGTTTCAAAATCATTAAGTTAGTAGTCTTGTTTTTACATATGTAGTTCATTGTTAATATACTTAATGATATGTTTAATTATCATAATATAATTTTAACTATATATATAACCATATATATGTCATCATATAGTTTTTACAAGTTTTAACGTTCGTGAATCACCGGTCAACTTGGGTGGTCAATTGTCTATATGAAACCTATTTCAATTAATCAAGTCTTAACAAGTTTGATTGCTTAACATGTTGGAAACATTTAATCATGTAAATATCAATCTCAATTAATATATATAAACATGGAAAAGTTCGGGTCACTACAGTACCTACCCGTTAAATAAATTTCGTCCCGAAATTTTAAGCTGTTGAAGGTGTTGACGAATCTTCTGGAAATAGATGCGGGTATTTCTTCTTCATCTGATCTTCACGCTCCCAGGTGAACTCGGGTCCTCTACGAGCATTCCATCGAACCTTAACAATTGGTATCTTGTTTTGCTTAAGTCTTTTAACCTCACGATCCATTATTTCGACGGGTTCTTCGATGAATTGAAGTTTTTCGTTGATTTGGATTTCATCTAACGGAATAGTGAGATCTTCTTTAGCAAAACATTTCTTTAAATTCGAGACGTGGAAAGTGTTATGTACAGCCGCGAGTTGTTGAGGTAACTCTAGTCGGTAAGCTACTGGTCCGACACGATCAATAATCTTGAATGGTCCAATATACCTTGGATTTAATTTCCCTCGTTTACCAAATCGAACAACGCCTTTCCAAGGTGCAACTTTAAGCATGACCATCTCTCCAATTTCAAATTCTATATCTTTTCTTTTAATGTCAGCGTAGCTCTTTTGTCGACTTTGGGCGGTTTTCAACCGTTGTTGAATTTGGATGATCTTCTCGGTAGTTTCTTGTATAATCTCCGGACCCGTAATCTGTCTATCCCCCACTTCACTCCAACAAATCGGAGACCTGCACTTTCTACCATAAAGTGCTTCAAATGGCGCCATCTCAATACTTGAATGGTAGCTGTTGTTGTAGGAAAATTCTGCTAACGGTAGATGTCGATCCCAACTGTTTCCGAAATCAATAACACATGCTCGTAGCATGTCTTCAAGCGTTTGTATCGTCCTTTCGCTCTGCCCATCAGTTTGTGGATGATAGGCAGTACTCATGTCTAGACGAGTTCCTAATGCTTGCTGTAATGTCTGCCAGAATCTTGAAATAAATCTGCCATCCCTATCAGAGATAATAGAGATTGGTATTCCATGTCTGGAGACGACTTCCTTCAAATACAGTCGTGCTAACTTCTCCATCTTGTCATCTTCTCTTATTGGTAGGAAGTGTGCTGATTTGGTGAGACGATCAACTATTACCCAAATAGTATCAAAACCACTTGCAGTCCTTGGCAATTTAGTGATGAAATCCATGGTAATGTTTTCCCATTTCCATTCCGGGATTTCGGGTTGTTGAAGTAGACCTGATGGTTTCTGATGCTCAGCTTTGACCTTAGAACACGTCAAACATTCTCCTACGTATTTAGCAACATCGGCTTTCATACCCGGCCACCAAAAATGTTTCTTGAGATCCTTGTACATCTTCCCCGTTCCAGGATGTATTGAGTATCTGGTTTTATGAGCTTCTCTAAGTACCATTTCTCTCATATCTCCAAATTTTGGTACCCAAATCCTTTCAGCCCTATACCGGGTTCCGTCTTCCCGAATATTAAGATGCTTCTCCGATCCTTTGGGTATTTCATCCTTTAAATTTCCCTCTTTTAAAACTCCTTGTTGCGCCTCCTTTATTTGAGTAGTAATGTTATTATGAATCATTATATTCATAGATTTTACTCGAATGGGTTCTCTATCCTTCCTGCTCAAGGCATCGGCTACCACATTTGCCTTCCCCGGGTGGTAACGAATCTCAAAATCGTAATCATTCAATAATTCAATCCACCTACGCTGCCTCATATTCAGTTGTTTCTGATTAAATATGTGTTGAAGACTTTTGTGGTCGGTATATATAATACTTTTGACCCCATATAAGTAGTGCCTCCAAGTCTTTAATGCAAAAACAACCGCGCCTAATTCCAAATCATGCGTCGTATAATTTTGTTCGTGAATCTTCAATTGTCTAGACGCATAAGCAATCACCTTCGTTCGTTGCATTAATACACAACCGAGACCTTGCTTTGATGCGTCACAATAAATCACAAAATCATCATTCCCTTCAGGCAATGACAATATAGGTGCCGTAGTTAGCTTTTTCTTCAATAACTGAAACGCTTTCTCTTGTTCATCATTCCATTCAAATTTCTTCCCTTTATTCGTTAATGCAGTCAAGGGTTTTGCTATTCTGGAAAAGTCTTGGATGAACCTTCTGTAGTAACCAGCTAGTCCTAAAAACTGGCGTACGTGTTTCGGAGTTTTCGGGGTTTCCCACTTTTCAACAGTTTCTATCTTTGCTGGATCCACCTTAATACCTTCTTTGTTCACTATGTGACCGAGGAATTGAACTTCTTCCAACCAAAATGCACACTTTGAAAACTTAGCGTACAATTCTTCCTTCCTCAATACTTCTAACACCTTTCTCAAATGTTCACCGTGTTCTTGGTCATTCTTTGAGTAAATAAGTATGTCATCAATGAAAACAATGACAAACTTGTCAAGGTATGGTCCACACACTCGGTTCATAAGGTCCATGAACACAGCTGGTGCATTAGTTAAACCAAACGGCATGACCATAAACTCGTAATGACCGTAACGTGTTCTGAAAGCAGTCTTTGGAATATCATCTTCTTTCACCCTCATTTGATGATACCCGGAACGTAAGTCAATCTTTGAATAAACAGACGAGCCTTGTAGTTGATCAAATAAGTCGTCGATTCTCGGTAGTGGGTAGCGGTTCTTGATGGTAAGTTTGTTCAACTCTCGGTAGTCGATACACAACCTGAATGTACCATCTTTCTTCTTGACAAACAAAACAGGAGCTCCCCACGGTGATGTGCTTGGTTGAATGAAACCACGCTCTAAAAGTTCTTGTAATTGGCTTTGCAGTTCTTTCATCTCGCTGGGTGCGAGTCTGTAAGGAGCACGAGCTATTGGTGCAGCTCCTGGTACAAGATCTATTTGAAATTCAACGGATCGATGTGGGGGTAATCCGGGTAATTCTTTTGGAAATACATCGGGAAATTCTTTTGCAATGGGAACATCATTGATGCTCTTTTCTTCAGTTTGTACTTTCTCGATGTGTGCTAGAACAGCATAGCAACCTTTTCTTATTAGTTTTTGTGCCTTCAAATTACTAATAAGATGTAGCTTCGTGTTGCCCTTTTCTCCGTACACCATTAAGGGTTTTCCTTTTTCTCGTATAATGCGAATTGCATTTTTGTAACAAACGATCTCCGCTTTCACTTCTTTCAACCAGTCCATACCGATTATCACATCAAAACTCCCTAACTCTACTGGTATCAAATCAATCTTAAATGTTTCGCTAACCAGTTTAATTTCTCGATTCCGACATATATTATCTGCTGAAATTAATTTACCATTTGCTAAATAAGACTTGTTAAAAAATATTAATCTTATTAGTAATTAAAGTACCATTAATAATATCAAATTTATTAATAGTTATATAGAAATTATTAATATATGATAATAATATTAATAAGTATAATAAACAAATGGTGTCGGAACGAGTAATGGCGGAGCAAGTAGTGTCGGAGCAAGTTATGCCAATGTAGTTTGTTATAAATGTGGAAAACCAGGCCACATTATTAGAAATTGCCCGAACCAGGAGAACACGAATGGACAAGGCCGTGGAAGAGTTTTCAATATTAATGCGGTAGAGGCACAGGAAGACCCGGAGCTTGTTACGGGTACGTTTCTTATTGACAATAAATCTGCTTACGTTTTATTTGATTCGGGTGCGGATAGAAGCTATATGAGTAGAGATTTTTGTGCTAAATTAAGTTGTCCATTGACGCCTTTGGATAGTAAATTTTTACTCGAATTAGCAAATGGTAAATTAATTTCAGCAGATAATATATGTCGGAATCGAGAAATTAAACTGGTTAGCGAAACATTTAAGATTGATTTGATACCAGTAGAGTTAGGGAGTTTTGATGTGATAATCGGTATGGACTGGTTGAAAGAAGTGAAAGCGGAGATCGTTTGTTACAAAAATGCAATTCGCATTATACGAGAAAAAGGAAAACCCTTAATGGTGTACGGAGAAAAGGGCAACACGAAGCTACATCTTATTAGTAATTTGAAGGCACAAAAACTAATAAGAAAAGGTTGCTATGCTGTTCTAGCACACATCGAGAAAGTACAAACTGAAGAAAAGAGCATCAATGATGTTCCCATTGCAAAAGAATTTCCCGATGTATTTCCAAAAGAATTACCCGGATTACCCCCACATCGATCCGTTGAATTTCAAATAGATCTTGTACCAGGAGCTGCACCAATAGCTCGTGCTCCTTACAGACTCGCACCCAGCGAGATGAAAGAACTGCAAAGCCAATTACAAGAACTTTTAGAGCGTGGTTTCATTCAACCAAGCACATCACCGTGGGGAGCTCCTGTTTTGTTTGTCAAGAAGAAAGATGGTACATTCAGGTTGTGTATCGACTACCGAGAGTTGAACAAACTTACCATCAAGAACCGCTACCCACTACCGAGAATCGACGACTTATTTGATCAACTACAAGGCTCGTCTGTTTATTCAAAGATTGACTTACGTTCCGGGTATCATCAAATGAGGGTGAAAGAAGATGATATTCCAAAGACTGCTTTCAGAACACGTTACGGTCATTACGAGTTTATGGTCATGCCGTTTGGTTTAACTAATGCACCAGCTGTGTTCATGGACCTTATGAACCGAGTGTGTGGACCATACCTTGACAAGTTTGTCATTGTTTTCATTGATGACATACTTATTTACTCAAAGAATGACCAAGAACACGGTGAACATTTGAGAAAGGTGTTAGAAGTATTGAGGAAGGAAGAATTGTACGCTAAGTTTTCAAAGTGTGCATTTTGGTTGGAAGAAGTTCAATTCCTCGGTCACATAGTGAACAAAGAAGGTATTAAGGTGGATCCAGCAAAGATAGAAACTGTTGAAAAGTGGGAAACCCCGAAAACTCCGAAACACATACGCCAGTTTTTAGGACTAGCTGGTTACTACAGAAGGTTCATCCAAGACTTTTCCAGAATAGCAAAACCCTTGACTGCATTAACGAATAAAGGGAAGAAATTTGAATGGAATGATGAACAAGAGAAAGCGTTTCAGTTATTGAAGAAAAAGCTAACTACGGCACCTATATTGTCATTGCCTGAAGGGAATGATGATTTTGTGATTTATTGTGACGCATCAAAGCAAGGTCTCGGTTGTGTATTAATGCAACGAACGAAGGTGATTGCTTATGCGTCTAGACAATTGAAGATTCACGAACAAAATTATACGACGCATGATTTGGAATTAGGCGCGGTTGTTTTTGCATTAAAGACTTGGAGGCACTACTTATATGGGGTCAAAAGTATTATATATACCGACCACAAAAGTCTTCAACACATATTTAATCAGAAACAACTGAATATGAGGCAGCGTAGGTGGATTGAATTATTGAATGATTACGATTTTGAGATTCGTTACCACCCGGAGAAGGCAAATGTGGTAGCCGATGCCTTGAGCAGGAAGGATAGAGAACCCATTCGAGTAAAATCTATGAATATAATGATTCATAATAACATTACTACTCAAATAAAGGAGGCGCAACAAGGAGTTTTAAAAGAGGGAAATTTAAAGGATGAAATACCCAAAGGATCGGAGAAACATCTTAATATTCGGGAAGACGGAACCCGGTATAGGGCTGAAAGGATTTGGGTACCAAAATTTGGAGATATGAGAGAAATGGTACTTAGAGAAGCTCATAAAACCAGATACTCAATACATCCTGGAACGGGGAAGATGTACAAGGATCTCAAGAAACATTTTTGGTGGCCGGGTATGAAAGCCGATGTTGCTAAATACGTAGGAGAATGTTTGACGTGTTCTAAGGTCAAAGCTGAGCATCAGAAACCATCAGGTCTACTTCAACAACCCGAAATCCCGGAATGGAAATGGGAAAACATTACCATGGATTTCATCACTAAATTGCCAAGGACTGCAAGTGGTTTTGATACTATTTGGGTAATAGTTGATCGTCTCACCAAATCAGCACACTTCCTACCAATAAGAGAAGATGACAAGATGGAGAAGTTAGCACGACTGTATTTGAAGGAAGTCGTCTCCAGACATGGAATACCAATCTCTATTATCTCTGATAGGGATGGCAGATTTATTTCAAGATTCTGGCAGACATTACAGCAAGCATTAGGAACTCGTCTAGACATGAGTACTGCCTATCATCCACAAACTGATGGGCAGAGCGAAAGGACGATACAAACGCTTGAAGACATGCTACGAGCATGTGTTATTGATTTCGGAAACAGTTGGGATCGACATCTACCGTTAGCAGAATTTTCCTACAACAACAGCTACCATTCAAGTATTGAGATGGCGCCATTTGAAGCACTTTATGGTAGAAAGTGCAGGTCTCCGATTTGTTGGAGTGAAGTGGGGGATAGACAGATTACGGGTCCGGAGATTATACAAGAAACTACCGAGAAGATCATCCAAATTCAACAACGGTTGAAAACCGCCCAAAGTCGACAAAAGAGCTACGCTGACATTAAAAGAAAAGATATAGAATTTGAAATTGGAGAGATGGTCATGCTTAAAGTTGCACCTTGGAAAGGCGTTGTTCGATTTGGTAAACGAGGGAAATTAAATCCAAGGTATATTGGACCATTCAAGATTATTGATCGTGTCGGACCAGTAGCTTACCGACTAGAGTTACCTCAACAACTCGCGGCTGTACATAACACTTTCCACGTCTCGAATTTAAAGAAATGTTTTGCTAAAGAAGATCTCACTATTCCGTTAGATGAAATCCAAATCAACGAAAAACTTCAATTCATCGAAGAACCCGTCGAAATAATGGATCGTGAGGTTAAAAGACTTAAGCAAAACAAGATACCAATTGTTAAGGTTCGATGGAATGCTCGTAGAGGACCCGAGTTCACCTGGGAGCGTGAAGATCAGATGAAGAAGAAATACCCGCATCTATTTCCAGAAGATTCGTCAACACCTTCAACAGCTTAAAATTTCGGGACGAAATTTATTTAACGGGTAGGTACTGTAGTGACCCGAACTTTTCCATGTTTATATATATTAATTGAGATTGATATTTACATGATTAAATGTTTCCAACATGTTAAGCAATCAAACTTGTTAAGACTTGATTAATTGAAATAGGTTTCATATAGACAATTGACCACCCAAGTTGACCGGTGATTCACGAACGTTAAAACTTGTAAAAACTATATGATGACATATATATGGTTATATATATAGTTAAAATTATATTATGATAATTAAACATATCATTAAGTATATTAACAATGAACTACATATGTAAAAACAAGACTACTAACTTAATGATTTTGAAACGAGACATATGTGTAACGATTATCGTTGTAACGACATTTAATGTATATATATCATATTAAGAGATATTCGTACATCATAATATCATGATAATATAATAATTTAAAATCTCTTTTGATATTATAAACATTGGGTTAACAACATTTAACAAGATCGTTAACCTAAAGGTTTCAAAACAACATTTACATGTAACGACTAACGATGACTTAACGACTCAGTTAAAATGTATATACATGTAGTGTTTTAATATGTATTTATACACTTTTGAAAGACTTCAATACACTTATCAAAATACTTCTACTTAACAAAAATGCTTACAATTACATCCTCGTTCAGTTTCATCAACAATTCTACTCGTATGCACCCGTATTCGTACTCGTACAATACACAGCTTTTAGATGTATGTACTATTGGTATATACACTCCAATGATCAGCTCTTAGCAGCCCATGTGAGTCACCTAACACATGTGGGAACCATCATTTGGCAACTAGCATGAAATATCTCATAAGATTACAAAAATATGAGTAATCATTCATGACTTATTTACATGAAAACAAAATTACATATCCTTTATATCTAATCCATACACCAACGACCAAAAACACCTACAAACACTTTCATTCTTCAATTTTCTTCATCTAATTGAACTCTCTCAAGTTCTATCTTCAAGTTCTAAGTGTTCTTCATAAATTCCAAAAGTTCTAGTTTCATAAAATCAAGAATACTTTCAAGTTTGCTAGCTCACTTCCAATCTTGTAAGGTGATCATCCAACCTCAAGAAATCTTTGTTTCTTACAGTAGGTTATCATTCTAATACAAGGTAATAATCATATTCAAACTTTGGTTCAATTTCTATAACTATAACAATCTTATTTCAAGTGATGATCTTACTTGAACTTGTTTTCGTGTCATGATTTTGCTTCAAGAACTTTGAGCCATCCAAGGATCCATTGAAGCTAGATCCATTTTTCTCTTTTCCAGTAGGTTCATCCAAGGAACTTAAGGTAGTAATGATGTTCATAACATCATTCGATTCATACATATAAAGCTATCTTATTCGAAGGTTTAAACTTGTAATCACTAGAACATAGTTTAGTTAATTCTAAACTATTTCGCAAACAAAAGTTAATCCTTCTAACTTGACTTTTAAAATCAACTAAACACATGTTCTATATCTATATGATATGCTAACTTAATGATTTAAAACCTGGAAACACGAAAAACACCGTAAAACCGGATTTACGCCGTCTTAGTAACACCGCGGGCTGTTTTGGGTTAGTTAATTAAAAACTATGATAAACTTTGATTTAAAAGTTGTTATTCTGAGAAAATGATTTTTATTATGAACATGAAACTATATCCAAAAATTATGGTTAAACTCAAAGTGGAAGTATGTTTTCTAAAATGGTCATCTAGACGTCGTTCTTTCGACTGAAATGACTACCTTTACAAAAACGACTTGTAACTTATTTTTCCGACTAGAAACCTATACTTTTTTTGTTTAGATTCATAAAATAGAGTTCAATATGAAACCATAGCAATTTGATTCACTCAAAACGGATTTAAAATGAAGAAGTTATGGGTAAAACAAGATTGGATAATTTTTCTCATTTTAGCTACGTGAAAATTGGTAACAAATCTATTCCAACCATAACTTAATCAACTTGTATTATATATTATGTAATCTTGAGATACCATAGACACGTATACAATGTTTCGACCTATCATGTCGACACATCTATATATATTTCGGAACAACCATAGACACTCTATATGTGAATGTTGGAGTTAGCTATACAGGGTTGAGGTTGATTCCAAAATATATATAGTTTGAGTTGTGATCAATACTGAGATACGTATACACTGGGTCGTGGATTGATTCAAGATAATATTTATCGATTTATTTCTGTACATCTAACTGTGGACAACTAGTTGTAGGTTACTAACGAGGACAGCTGACTTAATAAACTTAAAACATCAAAATATATTAAAAGTGTTGTAAATATATTTTGAACATACTTTGATATATATGTATATATTGTTATAGGTTCGTGAATCAACCAGTGGCCAAGTCTTACTTCCCGACGAAGTAAAAATCTGTGAAAGTGAGTTATAGTCCCACTTTTAAAATCTAATATTTTTGGGATGAGAATACATGCAGGTTTTATAAATGATTTACAAAATAGACACAAGTACGTGAAACTACATTCTATGGTTGAATTATCGAAATCGAATATGCCCCTTTTTATTAAGTCTGGTAATCTAAGAATTAGGGAACAGACACCCTAATTGACGCGAATCCTAAAGATAGATCTATTGGGCCTAACAAACCCCATCCAAAGTACCGGATGCTTTAGTACTTCGAAATTTATATCATATCCGAAGGGTGTCCCGGAATGATGGGGATATTCTTATATATGCATCTTGTTATTGTCGGTTACCAGGTGTTCACCATATGAATGATTTTTATCTCTATGTATGGGATGTGTATTGAAATATGAAATCTTGTGGTCTATTGTTACGATTTGATATATATAGGTTAAACCTATAACTCACCAACATTTTTGTTGATGTTTAAAGCATGTTTATTCTCAGGTGAATATTAAGAGCTTCCGCTGTCGCATACTTAAATAAGGACAAGATTTGGAGTCCATGCTTGTATGATATTGTGTAAAAACTGCATTCAAGAAACTTATTTTGTTGTAACATATTTGTATTGTAAACCATTATGTAATGGTCGTGTGTAAACAGGATATATTAGATTATCATTATTTGATAATCTACGTAAAGCTTTTTAAACCTTTATTGATGAAATAAACCGTTCTTATTGATTAAAAACGTTCCATATTAATTGATTTCGTTGCGAGGTTTTGACCTCTATATGAGACGTTTTTCAAAGACTGCATTCATTTTTAAACAAACCATAACCTTTATTTCATCAATAAAGGTTTAAAAAGCTTTACGTAGATTATCAAATAATGATAATCTAATATATCCTGTTTACACACGACCATTACATAATGGTTTACAATACAAATATGTTACAACAAAATAAGTTTCTTGAATGCAGTTTTTACACAATATCATACAAGCATGGACTCCAAATCTTGTCCTTATTTAAGTATGCGACAGCGGAAGCTCTTAATAATCACCTGAGAATAAACATGCTTAAAACGTCAACAAAAATGTTGGTGAGTTATAGGTTTAACCTATATATATCAAATCGTAACAATAGACCACAAGATTTCATATTTCAATACACATCCCATACATAGAGATAAAAATCATTCATATGGTGAACACCTGGTAACCGACAATAACAAGATGCATATATAAGAATATCCCCATCATTCCGGGACACCCTTCGGATATGATATAAATTTCGAAGTACTAAAGCATCCGGTACTTTGGATGGGGTTTGTTAGGCCCAATAGATCTATCTTTAGGATTCGCGTCAATTAGGGTGTCTGTTCCCTAATTCTTAGATTACCAGACTTAATAAAAAGGGGCATATTCGATTTCGATAATTCAACCATAGAATGTAGTTTCACGTACTTGTGTCTATTTTGTAAATCATTTATAAAACCTGCATGTATTCTCATCCCAAAAATATTAGATTTTAAAAGTGGGACTATAACTCACTTTCACAGATTTTTACTTCGTCGGGAAGTAAGACTTGGCCACTGGTTGATTCACGAACCTATAACAATATATACATATATATCAAAGTATGTTCAAAATATATTTACAACACTTTTAATATATTTTGATGTTTTAAGTTTATTAAGTCAGCTGTCCTCGTTAGTAACCTACAACTAGTTGTCCACAGTTAGATGTACAGAAATAAATCGATAAATATTATCTTGAATCAATCCACGACCCAGTGTATACGTATCTCAGTATTGATCACAACTCAAACTATATATATTTTGGAATCAACCTCAACCCTGTATAGCTAACTCCAACATTCACATATAGAGTGTCTATGGTTGTTCCGAAATATATATAGATGTGTCGACATGATAGGTCGAAACATTGTATACGTGTCTATGGTATCTCAAGATTACATAATATATAATACAAGTTGATTAAGTTATGGTTGGAATAGATTTGTTACCAATTTTCACGTAGCTAAAATGAGAAAAATTATCCAATCTTGTTTTACCCATAACTTCTTCATTTTAAATCCGTTTTGAGTGAATCAAATTGCTATGGTTTCATATTGAACTCTATTTTATGAATCTAAACAAAAAAAGTATAGGTTTCTAGTCGGAAAAATAAGTTACAAGTCGTTTTTGTAAAGGTAGTCATTTCAGTCGAAAGAACGACGTCTAGATGACCATTTTAGAAAACATACTTCCACTTTGAGTTTAACCATAATTTTTGGATATAGTTTCATGTTCATAATAAAAATCATTTTCTCAGAATAACAACTTTTAAATCAAAGTTTATCATAGTTTTTAATTAACTAACCCAAAACAGCCCGCGGTGTTACTAAGACGGCGTAAATCCGGTTTTACGGTGTTTTTCGTGTTTCCAGGTTTTAAATCATTAAGTTAGCATATCATATAGATATAGAACATGTGTTTAGTTGATTTTAAAAGTCAAGTTAGAAGGATTAACTTTTGTTTGCGAAATAGTTTAGAATTAACTAAACTATGTTCTAGTGATTACAAGTTTAAACCTTCGAATAAGATAGCTTTATATGTATGAATCGAATGATGTTATGAACATCATTACTACCTTAAGTTCCTTGGATGAACCTACTGGAAAAGAGAAAAATGGATCTAGCTTCAATGGATCCTTGGATGGCTCAAAGTTCTTGAAGCAAAATCATGACACGAAAACAAGTTCAAGTAAGATCATCACTTGAAATAAGATTGTTATAGTTATAGAAATTGAACCAAAGTTTGAATATGATTATTACCTTGTATTAGAATGATAACCTACTGTAAGAAACAAAGATTTCTTGAGGTTGGATGATCACCTTACAAGATTGGAAGTGAGCTAGCAAACTTGAAAGTATTCTTGATTTTATGAAACTAGAACTTTTGGAATTTATGAAGAACACTTAGAACTTGAAGATAGAACTTGAGAGAGTTCAATTAGATGAAGAAAATTGAAGAATGAAAGTGTTTGTAGGTGTTTTTGGTCGTTGGTGTATGGATTAGATATAAAGGATATGTAATTTTGTTTTCATGTAAATAAGTCATGAATGATTACTCATATTTTTGTAATCTTATGAGATATTTCATGCTAGTTGCCAAATGATGGTTCCCACATGTGTTAGGTGACTCACATTGGCTGCTAAGAGCTGATCATTGGAGTGTATATACCAATAGTACATACATCTAAAAGCTGTGTATTGTACGAGTACGAATACGGGTGCATACGAGTAGAATTGTTGATGAAACTGAACGAGAATGTAATTGTAAGCATTTTTGTTAAGTAGAAGTATTTTGATAAGTGTATTGAAGTCTTTCAAAAGTGTATAAATACATATTAAAACACTACATGTATATACATTTTAACTGAGTCGTTAAGTCATCGTTAGTCGTTACATGTAAGTGTTGTTTTGAAACCTTTAGGTTAACGATCTTGTTAAATGTTGTTAACCCAATGTTTATAATAACAAAAGAGATTTTAAATTATTATATTATCATGATATTATGATGTACGAATATCTCTTAATATGATATATATACATTAAATGTCGTTACAACGATAAACGTTACATATATGTCTCGTTTCAAAATCATTAAGTTAGTAGTCTTGTTTTTACATATGTAGTTCATTGTTAATATAATTAATGATATGTTTACTTATCATAATATCATGTTAACTATATATATAACCATATATATGTCATCATATAGTTTTTTTTTTTACAAGTTTTAACGTTCGTGAATCACCGGTCAACTTGGGTGGTCAATTGTCTATATGAAATCTATTTCAATTAATCAAGTCTTAACAAGTTTGATTGCTTAACATGTTGGAAACATTTAATCATGTAAACATCAATCTCAATTAATATATATAAACATGGAAAAGTTCGGGTCACTACAGTACCTACCCGTTAAATAAATTTCGTCCCGAAATTTTAAGCTGTTGAAGGTGTTGACGAATCTTCTGGAAATAGATGCGGGTATTTCATCTTCATCTGATCTTCACGCTCCCAGGTGAACTCGGGTCCTCTACGAGCATTCCATCGAACCTTAACAATTGGTATCTTGTTTTGCTTAAGTCTTTTAACCTCACGATCCATTATTTCGACGGGTTCTTCGATGAATTGGAGTTTTTCGTTGATTTGGATTTCATCTAACGGAATAGTGAGATCTTCTTTAGCAAAACATTTCTTCAAATTCGAGACGTGGAAAGTGTTATGTACAGCCGCGAGTTGTTGAGGTAACTCAAGTCGGTAAGCTACTGGTCCGACACGATCAATAATCTTGAATGGTCCAATATACCTTGGATTTAATTTCCCTCGTTTACCAAATCGAACAACGCCTTTCCAAGGTGAAACTTTAAGCATGACCATCTCTCCAATTTCAAATTCTATATCTTTTCTTTTAATGTCAGCGTAGCTCTTTTGTCGACTTTGGGCGGTTTTCAACCGTTGTTGAATTTGGATGATCTTCTCGGTAGTTTCTTGTATAATCTCCGGACCCGTAATCTGTCTATCCCCCACCTCACTCCAACAAATCGGAGACCTGCACTTTCTACCATAAAGTGCTTCAAACGGCGCCATCTCAATGCTTGAATGGTAGCTGTTGTTGTAGGAAAATTCTGCTAACGGTAGATGTCGATCCCAACTGTTTCCGAAATCAATAACACATGCTCGTAGCATGTCTTCAAGCGTTTGTATCGTCCTTTCGCTCTGCCCATCAGTTTGTGGATGATAGGCAGTACTCATGTCTAGACGAGTTCCTAATGCTTGCTGTAATGTCTGCCAGAATCTTGAAATAAATCTGCCATCCCTATCAGAGATAATAGAGATTGGTATTCCATGTCTGGAGACGACTTCCTTCAAATACAGTCGTGCTAACTTCTCCATCTTGTCATCTTCTCTTATTGGTAGGAAGTGTGCTGATTTGGTGAGACGATCAACTATTACCCAAATAGTATCAAAACCACTTGCAGTCCTTGGCAATTTAGTGATGAAATCCATGGTAATGTTTTCCCATTTCCATTCCGGGATTTCGGGTTGTTGAAGTAAACCTGATGGTTTCTGATGCTCAGCTTTGACCTTAGAACACGTCAAACATTCTCCTACGTATTTAGCAACATCGGCTTTCATACCCGGCCACCAAAAATGTTTCTTGAGATCCTTGTACATCTTCCCCGTTCCAGGATGTATTGAGTATCTGGTTTTATGAGCTTCTCTAAGTACCATTTCTCTCATATCTCCAAATTTTGGCACCCAAATCCTTTCAGCCCTATACCGGGTTCCGTCTTCCCGAATATTAAGATGTTTCTCCGATCCTTTGGGTATTTCATCCTTTAAATTTCCCTCTTTTAAAACTCCTTGTTGCGCCTCCTTTATTTGAGTAGTAATGTTATTATGAATCATTATATTCATAGATTTTACTCGAATGGGTTCTCTATCCTTCCTGCTCAAGGCATCGGCTACCACATTTGCCTTCCCCGGGTGGTAACGAATCTCAAAATCGTAATCATTCAATAATTCAATCCACCTACGCTGCCTCATATTCAGTTGTTTCTGATTAAATATGTGTTGAAGACTTTTGTGGTCGGTATATATAATACTTTTGACCCCATATAAGTAGTGCCTCCAAGTCTTTAATGCAAAAACAACCGCGCCTAATTCCAAATCATGCGTCGTATAATTTTGTTCGTGAATCTTCAATTGTCTAGACGCATAAGCAATCACCTTCGTTCGTTGCATTAATACACAACCGAGACCTTGCTTTGATGCGTCACAATAAATCACAAAATCATCATTCCCTTCAGGCAATGACAATATAGGTGCCGTAGTTAGCTTTTTCTTCAATAACTGAAACGCTTTCTCTTGTTCATCATTCCATTCAAATTTCTTCCCTTTATGCGTTAATGCAGTCAAGGGTTTTGCTATTCTGGAAAAGTCTTGGATGAACCTTCTGTAGTAACCAGCTAGTCCTAAAAACTGGCGTATGTGTTTCGGAGTTTTCGGGGTTTCCCACTTTTCAACAGTTTCTATCTTTGCCGGATCCACCTTAATACCTTCTTTGTTCACTATGTGACCGAGGAATTGAACTTCTTCCAACCAAAATGCACACTTTGAAAACTTAGCGTACAATTCTTCCTTCCTCAATACTTCTAACACTTTTCTCAAATGTTCACCGTGTTCTTGGTCATTCTTTGAGTAAATAAGTATGTCATCAATGAAAACAATGACAAACTTGTCAAGGTATGGTCCACACACTCGGTTCATAAGGTCCATGAACACAGCTGGTGCATTAGTTAAACCAAACGGCATGACCATAAACTCGTAATGACCGTAACGTGTTCTGAAAGCAGTCTTTGGAATATCATCTTCTTTCACCCGCATTTGATGATACCCGGAACGTAAGTCAATCTTTGAATAAACAGACGAGCCTTGTAGTTGATCAAATAAGTCGTCGATTCTCGGTAGTGGGTAGCGGTTCTTGATGGTAAGTTTGTTCAACTCTCGGTAGTCGATACACAACCTGAATGTACCATCTTTCTTCTTGACAAACAAAACAGGAGCTCCCCACGGTGATGTGCTTGGTCGAATGAAACCACGCTCTAAAAGTTCTTGTAATTGGCTTTGCAGTTCTTTCATCTCGCTGGGTGCGAGTCTGTAAGGAGCACGAGCTATTGGTGCAGCTCCTGGCACAAGATCTATTTGAAATTCAACGGATCGATGTGGGGGTAATCCCGGTAATTCTTTCGGAAATACATCGGGAAATTCTTTTGCAATGGGAACATCATTGATGCTCTTTTCTATATATACATAAGTATATTTTTAATTATATAATATATTAAAATTTATATATTAATATATGTTAAATTATATATGTTAACTATATATATTTTACACTAATAATATATTAAAAATATTAGTAATAAATTATCAAATAATGATAACCTAATATATATTTAATAATAAGTTATGGTTGGAAATATTTTACTTATATTATATAGTAGTTATAGTTTAATATTCTGTATGATTAACTTGTTCCATTTAACTATTTTGAAGGAAATGGCACCGACTACTCGACACACCGTGAATATGAATGAAGAGGAATTCCGTACTTTTCTAGCTTCAAACATAGCCGCAGTACAGGCTGCGCTACATACCAACAATAACCTTGGATCTAGCAGTACAGGAAATCGTGTAGGATGCACCTACAAAGAATTCACTGCCTGCAAACCTTTGGAATTTGATGGAACCGAAGGACCGATCGGATTGAAACGGTGGACCGAGAAGGTTGAATCGGTGTTTGCCATAAGTAAGTGTACTGAAGAGGACAAAGTGAAGTACGCTACGCATACCTTCACAGGTTCTGCGTTAACATGGTGGAATACCTATCTAGAGCAAGTGGGACAAGATGATGCATACGCACTACCGTGGTCAGCATTCAAGCACTTGATGAACGAGAAGTATCGTCCCAGAACCGAGGTCAATAAGCTCAAGACAGAACTAAGAGGGTTACGAACCCAAGGATTTGATATTACCACGTATGAAAGACGATTCACAGAATTGTGCCTATTGTGTCCGGGAGCATTCGAAGATGAGGAAGAGAAGATCGACGCGTTTGTGAAAGGATTACCGGAAAGAATCCAAGAAGATATAAGTTCACACGAGCCCGCCTCCATACAACAGGCATGTAGAATGGCTCACAAACTAGTGAACCAGATTGAAGAAAGAATTAAAGAACAGACTGCTGAAGAGGCCAATGTGAAGCAAGTCAAAAGAAAGTGGGAGGAAAACGGTGATAAGAATCACCAATACAACAACAGCAATTACAACAATAATCGCAACAATTATCCCAACAATCGCAACATCAATCGCAACTACAACAAACGGCCCAACAACAACAACAACAACAACAACAGCAACTACAACAATCATCCCAACAACAATAATAACCGTAACAACAACAACAATCAGAAGCAGCTATGCCAAAGGTGTGAAAAGAATCACTCGGGGTTCTGCACCAAATTTTGCAACAAGTGTAAAAGAAATGGTCATAGCGCGGTGAAGTGTGAGGTCTACGGACCAGGGGTTAATAGAACGAAAGGAACAAATGGTGTCGGAACGAGTAATGGCGGAGCAAGTAGTGTCGGAGCAAGTTATGCCAATGTAGTTTGTTATAAATGTGGAAAACCAGGCCACATTATTAGAAATTGCCCGAACCAGGAGAACACGAATGGACAAGGCCGTGGAAGAGTTTTCAATATTAATGCGGTAGAGGCACAGGAAGACCCGGAGCTTGTTACGGGTACGTTTCTTATTGACAATAAATCTGCTTACGTTTTATTTGATTCGGGTGCGGATAGAAGCTATATGAGTAGAGATTTTTGTGCTAAATTAAGTTGTCCATTGACGCCTTTGGATAGTAAATTTTTACTCGAATTAGCAAATGGTAAATTAATTTCAGCAGATAATATATGTCGGAATCGAGAAATTAAACTGGTTAGCGAAACATTTAAGATTGATTTAATACCAGTAGAGTTAGGGAGTTTTGATGTGATAATCGGTATGGACTGGTTGAAAGAAGTGAAAGCAGAGATCGTTTGTTACAAAAATGCAATTCGCATTATACGAGAAAAAGGAAAACCCTTAATGGTGTACGGAGAAAAGGGCAACACGAAGCTACATCTTATTAGTAATTTGAAGGCACAAAAACTAATAAGAAAAGGTTGCTATGCTGTTCTAGCACACGTCGAGAAAGTACAAACTGAAGAAAAGAGCATCAATGATGTTCCCATTGCAAAAGAATTTCCCGATGTATTTCCGAAAGAATTACCGGGATTACCCCCACATCGATCCGTTGAATTTCAAATAGATCTTGTACCAGGAGCTGCAACAATAGCTCGTGCTCCTTACAGACTCGCACCCAGCGAGATGAAAGAACTGCAAAGCCAATTACAAGAACTTTTAGAGCGTGGTTTCATTCGACCAAGCACATCACCGTGGGGAGCTCCTGTTTTGTTTGTCAAGAAGAAAGATGGTACATTCAGGTTGTGTATCGACTACCGAGAGTTGAACAAACTTACCATCAAGAACCGCTACCCACTACCGAGAATCGACGACTTATTTGATCAACTACAAGGCTCGTCTGTTTATTCAAAGATTGACTTACGTTCCGGGTATCATCAAATGCGGGTGAAAGAAGATGATATTCCAAAGACTGCTTTCAGAACACGTTACGGTCATTACGAGTTTATGGTCATGCCGTTTGGTTTAACTAATGCACCAGCTGTGTTCATGGACCTTATGAACCGAGTGTGTGGACCATACCTTGACAAGTTTGTCATTGTTTTCATTGATGACATACTTATTTACTCAAAGAATGACCAAGAACACGGTGAACATTTGAGAAAGGTGTTAGAAGTATTGAGAAAGGAAGAATTGTACGCTAAGTTTTCAAAGTGTGCATTTTGGTTGGAAGAAGTTCAATTCCTCGGTCACATAGTGAACAAAGAAGGTATTAAGGTGGATCCGGCAAAGATAGAAACTGTTGAAAAGTGGGAAACCCCGAAAACTCCGAAACACATACGCCAGTTTTTAGGACTAGCTGGTTACTACAGAAGGTTCATCCAAGACTTTTCCAGAATAGCAAAACCCTTGACTGCATTAACGCATAAAGGGAAGAAATTTGAATGGAATGATGAACAAGAGAAAGCGTTTCAGTTATTGAAGAAAAAGCTAACTACGGCACCTATATTGTCATTGCCTGAAGGGAATGATGATTTTGTGATTTATTGTGATGCATCAAAGCAAGGTCTCGGTTGTGTATTAATGCAACGAACGAAGGTGATTGCTTATGCGTCTAGACAATTGAAGATTCACGAACAAAATTATACGACGCATGATTTGGAATTAGGCGCGGTTGTTTTTGCATTAAAGACTTGGAGGCACTACTTATATGGGGTCAAAAGTATTATATATACCGACCACAAAAGTCTTCAACACATATTTAATCAGAAACAACTGAATATGAGGCAGCGTAGGTGGATTGAATTATTGAATGATTACGACTTTGAGATTCGTTACCACCCGGGGAAGGCAAATGTGGTAGCCGATGCCTTGAGCAGGAAGGACAGAGAACCCATTCGAGTAAAATCTATGAATATAATGATTCATAATAACATTACTACTCAAATAAAGGAGGCGCAACAAGGAGTTTTAAAAGAGGGAAATTTAAAGGATGAAATACCCAAAGGATCGGAGAAGCATCTTAATATTCGGGAAGACGGAAGCCGGTATAGGGCTGAAAGGATTTGGGTACCAAAATTTGGAGATATGAGAGAAATGGTACTTAGAGAAGCTCATAAAACCAGATACTCAATACATCCTGGAACGGGGAAGATGTACAAGGATCTCAAGAAACATTTTTGGTGGCCGGGTATGAAAGCCGATGTTGCTAAATACGTAGGAGAATGTTTGACGTGTTCTAAGGTCAAAGCTGAGCATCAGAAACCATCAGGTCTACTTCAACAACCCGAAATCCCGGAATGGAAATGGGAAAACATTACCATGGATTTCATCACTAAATTGCCAAGGACTGCAAGTGGTTTTGATACTATTTGGGTAATAGTTGATCGTCTCACCAAATCCGCACACTTCCTACCAATAAGAGAAGATGACAAGATGGAGAAGTTAGCACGACTGTATTTGAAGGAAGTCATCTCCAGACATGGAATACCAATCTCTATTATCTCTGATAGGGATGGCAGATTTATTTCAAGATTCTGGCAGACATTACAGCAAGCATTAGGAACTCGTCTAGACATGAGTACTGCCTATCATCCACAAACTGATGGGCAGAGCGAAAGGACGATACAAACGCTTGAAGACATGCTACGAGCTTGTGTTATTGATTTCGGAAACAGTTGGGATCGACATCTACCGTTAGCAGAATTTTCCTACAACAACAGCTACCATTCAAGCATTGAGATGGCGCCGTTTGAAGCACTTTATGGTAGAAAGTGCAGGTCTCCGATTTGTTGGAGTGAAGTGGGGGATAGACAGATTACGGGTCCGGAGATTATACAAGAAACTACCGAGAAGATCATCCAAATTCAACAACGGTTGAAAACCGCCCAAAGTCGACAAAAGAGCTACGCTGACATTAAAAGAAAAGATATAGAATTTGAAATTGGAGAGATGGTCATGCTTAAAGTTGCACCTTGGAAAGGCGTTGTTCGATTTGGTAAACGAGGGAAATTAAATCCAAGGTATATTGGACCATTCAAGATTATTGATCGTGTCGGACCAGTAGCTTACCGACTAGAGTTACCTCAACAACTCGCGGCTGTACATAACACTTTCCACGTCTCGAATTTAAAGAAATGTTTTGCTAAAGAAGATCTCACTATTCCGTTAGATGAAATCCAAATCAACGAAAAACTTCAATTCATCGAAGAACCCGTCGAAATAATGGATCGTGAGGTTAAAAGACTTAAGCAAAACAAGATACCAATTGTTAAGGTTCGATGGAATGCTCGTAGAGGACCCGAGTTCACCTGGGAGCGTGAAGATCAGATGAAGAAGAAATACCCGCATCTATTTCCAGAAGATTCGTCAACACCTTCAACAGCTTAAAATTTCGGGGCGAAATTTATTTAACGGGTAGGTACTGTAGTGACCCGAACTTTTCCATGTTTATATATATTAACTGAGATTGATGTTTACATGATTAAATGTTTCCAACATGTTAAGCAATCAAACTTGTTAAGACTTGATTAATTGAAATAGGTTTCATATAGACAATTGACCACCCAAGTTGACCGGTGATTCACGAACGTTAAAACTTGTAAAAAACTATATGATGACATATATATGGTTATATATATAGTTAACATGATATTATGATAAGTAAACATATCATTAATTATATTAACAATGAACTACATATGTAAAAACAAGACTACTAACTTAATGATTTTGAAACGAGACATATATGTAACGTTTATCGTTGTAACGACATTTAATGTATATATATCATATTAAGAGATATTCGTACATCATAATATCATAATAATATAATAATTTAAAATCTCTTTTGTTATTATAAACATTGGGTTAACAACATTTAACAAGATCGTTAACCTAAAGGTTTCAAAACAACACTTACATGTAACGACTAACGATGACTTAACGACTCAGTTAAAATGTATATACATGTAGTGTTTTAATATGTATTTATACACTTTTGAAAGACTTCAATACACTTATCAAAATACTTCTACTTAACAAAAATGCTTACAATTACATTCTCGTTCAGTTTCATCAACAATTCTACTCGTATGCACCCGTATTCGTACTCGTACAATACACAGCTTTTAGATGTATGTACTATTGGTATATACACTCCAATGATCAGCTCTTAGCAGCCCATGTGAGTCACCTAACACATGTGGGAACCATCATTTGGCAACTAGCATGAAATATCTCATAAGATTACAAAAATATGAGTAATCATTCATGACTTATTTACATGAAAACAAAATTACATATCCTTTATATCTAATCCATACACCAACGACCAAAAACACCTACAAACACTTTCATTCTTCAATTTTCTTCATCTAATTGAACTCTCTCAAGTTCTATCTTCAAGTTCTAAGTGTTCTTCATAAATTCCAAAAGTTCTAGTTTCATAAAATCAAGAATACTTTCAAGTTTGCTAGCTCACTTCCAATCTTGTAAGGTGATCATCCAACCTCAAGAAATCTTTGTTTCTTACAGTAGGTTATCATTCTAATACAAGGTAATAATCATATTCAAACTTTGGTTCAATTTCTATAACTATAACAATCTTATTTCAAGTGATGATCTTACTTGAACTTGTTTTCGTGTCATGATTTTGCTTCAAGAACTTTGAGCCATCCAAGGATCCATT